>NC_081227.1:7759528-8059528 GCF_902713425.1 Acipenser ruthenus | reverse complement strand
TGTGTCTGTACTCAGTCCTATAGACCCTGTGTAACAGTGATAGAAGGGGCTGTGTGTGTCTGTACTCAGTCCTATAGTCCCTGTGTAACAGTGATAGAAGGGGCTGTGTGTGTCTGTACTCAGTCCTATAGTCCCTTTGTCTCCAGCAGTGATAGAAGGGGCTGTGTGTGTCTGTACTCAGTCCTATACTCCCTGTGTAACAGTGATAGAAGGGACTGTGTGTGTCTGTACTCAGTCCTATAGTCCCTTTGTCTCCAGCAGTGATAGAAGGGGCTGTGTGTGTCTGTACTCAGTCCTATAGTCCCTGTGTAACAGTGATAGAAGGGGCTGTGTGTGTCTGTACTCAGTCCTATAGTCCCTTTGTCTCCAGCAGTGATAGAAGGGGCTGTGTGTTTCTGTACTCAGTCCTATAGTCCTTGTGTAACAGTGATAGAAGGGGCTGTGTGTGTCTGTACTCAGTCCTATAGTCCCTGTGTAACAGTGATAGAAGGGGCTGTGTGTGTCTGTACTCAGTCCTATACTCCCTGTGTAACAGTGATAGAAGGGGCTGAGTGTGTCTGTACTCAGTCCGATAGACCCTGTGTAACAGTGATAGAAGGGCCTGTGTGTGTCTGTACTGAGTCCTATAGACCCTGTGTAACAGTGATAGAAGGGGCTGAGTGTGTCTGTACTCAGTCCTATAGTCCCTGTGTAACAGTGATAGAAGGGCCTGTGTGTGTCTGTACTGAGTCCTATAGACCCTGTGTAACAGTGATAGAAGGGGCTGTGTGTGTCTGTACTCAGTCCTATACTCCCTGTGTAACAGTGATAGAAGGGGCTGTGTGTGTCTGTACTCAGTCCTATAGACGCTGTGTAACAGTGATAGAAGGGGCTGTGTGTGTCTGTACTCAGTCCTATAGACCCTGTGTAACAGTGATAGAAGGGGCTGTGTGTGTCTGTACTCAGTCCTATAGTCCTTGTGTAACAGTGATAGAAGGGGCTGTGTGTGTCTGTACTCACCTCCAGTATGATTGAAGTGCTGGACTGTATTTATCAAACTCCATTTTAAGGTTTGTTCATTTTGGAGAATATACCAGCTACGTTTTTCCCAGAACTCACGACCCTTAGTCTTATTCATCCAGTCTTTTAGGAGGACAGGTTCTTTCATGGTGCTGTTATAGTACGTGTATTGCACATCATCCACCATCCCCACATACACAGACTGTGGAAGCCCAGTCCCTTCGGAGGTCGCCATTCCAAAAAACTGCAGTGAATGAGTTCCTGGAAGAGGAATATAAATATGATTAGTGACACATTTCAATAATCCCAGAGTAAAACACACAGTGCCAGTGATCTGCTGACATGTACCAGTCTCTCCAGGATTCCACGATTCTGTGATGTCACAAAGCAATGCAGAATTCAGTCAAGGGTACAGAATGCAGTGATGACCTCAGAAAACCATTAATCACTGCAGAAATGTGCAGATATCTGTAATGTCACTGCCAAAAAACTACAAAAAAGTACTATAGTATACTATAGTACTACTACAATATACTATAGTATTACAGTATACTATAGTGCTTTTGTGTAATTTTTGGGCACAGAAAACCATTATCCTGTCAGAAATACAGGCATGCTAATTTGCTTTACTTAATTTTGGTTTCGAATGTTGAAAGAAAGGTAGGGTTTTCATAATATGTTTCTATTGTATGTTGCTCTGCTTTGTCTGTGGTACTAAACAAGGGATTTAGGGGAGCTCCCTAATAAAACCTGAATCTCAAAATAATTGTGTCAATATAGGAATTGTCCCAGCTGTGTATAATGGTATTTAAAACAGGATTCGTTTATGTGACTGTTTACACATCCGTCCTGACTCTGGTTCCAGCGCAGTCGGATACGCGACACACTGCTGCACTGAGAATATCAGATTCTTGAGATTCACAGGGGTGTCTATCTGTCCGTACAATTTATTACAATTCTAGTTTCTTCTAGAATAACGCTACTCCAAAAGTAGTTATTCCGAGTAAAACTGGGTGCATGAGAGAGGATTTACAGATGAGTCACTACTCCCAGAGAGAGGATTTACAGATGAGTCATGACTCCAGAGAGAGGATTTACAGATGAGTCACTACTCCAGAGAGAGGATTTACAGATGAGTCACTACTCCAGAAAGAGGATTTACAGGTGAGTCACTACACCAGAGAGGATTTACAGATGAGTCACTACTCCAGAGACAGGATTTACAGATGAGTCACTACTCCAGAGACAGGATTTACAGATGAGTCACTACTCCAGAGAGGATTTACAGATGAGTCACTACTCCAGAGAGGATTTACAGATGAGTCACTACACCAGAGAGAGGATTTACAGATGAGTCACTACTCCAGAGACAGGATTTACAGATGAGTCACTACTCCAGAGAGGATTTACAGATGAGTCACTACTCCAGAGACAGGATTTACAGATGAGTCACTACTCCCAGAGAGAGGATTTACAGATGAGTCACTACTCCAGAGACAGGATTTACAGATGAGTCACTACTCCAGAGACAGGATTTACAGATGAGTCACTACTCCAGAGACAGGATTTACAGATGAGTCACTACTCCAGAGAGGGTTTACAGATGAGTCACTACTCCAGAGAGAGGGTTTACAGATGAGTCACTACACCAGAGAGGATTTACAGATGAGTCACTACTCCAGAGACAGGATTTACAGATGAGTCACTACTCCAGAGAGGATTTACAGATGAGTCACTACTCCCAGAGAGAGGATTTACAGATGAGTCACTACTCCAGAGACAGGATTTACAGATGAGTCACTACTCCATAGACAGGATTTACAGATGAGTCACTACTCCAGAGAGGATTTACAGATGAGTCACTACTCCAGAGAGGATTTACAGATGAGTCAATACACCAGAGAGGATTTACAGATGAGTCACTACTCCAGAGACAGGATTTACAGATGAGTCACTACTCCAGAGAGGATTTACAGATGAGTCACTACTCCAGAGAGGATTTACAGATGAGTCAATACACCAGAGAGGATTTACAGATGAGTCACTACTCCAGAGAGAGGATTTACAGATGAGTCACTACTCCAGAGACAGGATTTACAGATGAGTCACTACTCCAGAGAGGATTTACAGATGAGTCACTACTCCAGAGACAGGATTTACAGATGAGTCACTACTCCAGAGAGGATTTACAGATGAGTCAATACACCAGAGAGGATTTACAGATGAGTCACTACTCCAGAGACAGGATTTACAGATGAGTCACTACTCCAGAGAGGATTTACAGATGAGTCACTACACCGGAGAGAGGGTTTACAGATGTGTCACTACTCCAGAGAGAGGATTTACAGATGAGTCACTACTCCAGAGAGAGGATTACAGATTAGTCACTACTCCAGAGAGAGGATTTACAGATGAGTCACTACTCCCATAGGATTTACAAATGAGCCACTACTCCAAGGAGAGGATTTACAGACGAGTCACTACTCCAGAGAGAGGATTTACAGATGAGTCACTACTCCAGAGAGAGGATTTACAGATGAGTTGATACTCCCAGAGTGAAAATGTATCAGTGGAGTACATTATGCAAATGAGAAGGTGTTCAAGTTTACAATCCAGCTTTTTTTAGTGCAGAGGTACGTGTCAAATGTAAATAAACTGTACTACACTGAGTTAATCAAAATGTTTGTATTAGAAAACAGTATATATAACAATGGCCATATATCCCTTGCTTTCCACACCATCGATCTCTTACCACCTTTCTCATGCTCAGCCCCTTATCAACTCGATATTTTCCTGTGTAGACTTTTTTTTTTTTTGCAAGGCATGTAACATTGGCAACACATAAATCCATCCTAATTGTGTGCTTTTTGAAACTTGTAAAGCCTATACAATTGAAATAACAATTTGACCCCCCCAAAAAACCCACTCTGTATAAATAAGAAGAATTACAGTGACCCTGGCAAGCTGCCTTTCTTTACTTTATCTAGATACAGGCGGTTCAGTCACACTCAAAAAAGGCCCTGGAGTAAGTCAGGTGCACCAAAAAAAAAAAAAATCACTCAAAATCGATTTTGCAGCATCTTGAAATGGGTGTCCTTTTTCATAACACTCTGGAGGACATTATAAAGTACTACAGAAACCATAAACACGCATCTCTTTTTTTCGACACTATATTTATTTTTGTATTATTATTATTATGTACTCTGCTTAGTGTTTTCAGAGACCTGAGGGACCTTACAATACTTCCTGAAGGTTTTGTTGTAGAATAATATTTTTAGTGAGTAAATGTTCCTCTTCAGTATTTGCAGTACTTGTGTTATTGCTGACAGGGTAATTGGTTGCTTCTTGGTTGTGCAGTAATTGGTGTAAATGGGTGCAATACAAGTATAAGCAATGCTAGGCGTGTGGGTTTCTATCATTGTTAACTTCAGTATGAAGGAATGCAGCATCCACTGTTTTAGTGGCACTGAAGCAGAACATACGTCAGTTTGTCAGACATTTCTACTCCAGATGTGCCTTGTTAGCAGCAGCTGGACAGTAATTCAGAACGGCCTCAGGTCCGTTTCACTAACCCTGTTACAGCAAATTCACTTTTATCAGCTGCAACAAAGTACCAGGCCCGCCGCCAGCCCCCCTAAAAACACACCGTTGTGTTCAGTATGCTGGTATATTAAAGCGCGTTACTATAATACATATGACTCCATGGATAAGCCTCTTACACTTGAATTAAATCAATGTACCGACAAGCAGCAACAAGCAATACAAAAACGAAACTGATTTCAATACATGCGCAGCAAACGAAACTACCGTGCTTAACAGAATAAACGGACGTGCTCACAGAAGCATTTCATTTAAAGCAGCTTCCAGATAGATATTTGCACTCGGCTGTCAGCTACACCGCGTCTTGAATCCTGGTGCTGATTTCTCTAATGATGGGACCGGGTAGTAAGCTCGGTCTCCATCAAAATACTATCTAACTGGTCCATGGACGCAGCTTCCCTTTCGCTTGTTTTGCAGCTTCGCCCGGTTCACTGCTTATTCCAGTTTCACGCGAGTTCAGGACCTCAATTAACACTTGATTTTCTTTCAATACTTTTGCATTTAGCTGTTTAGTCCGTTTGGCATCGTTGTTGTTTTGTTATTTGGTCTACACGCACACACAGTAACTCAAATAACAGCCGCAACAGACTCGTCAGAAGGGACGCCTTGTTAACATTCACACAAAATACGATTTAGTTTCAGAGTGGCGACTGCCAGTTTCAAACTATTTGATTTTACTTAAAGCAGGCACATCCTGCGAGGAAGCCTTGTAGTATTTGTAATGTATATTTATTGAAGACAGTAAATATTTCTAGTGTAAAAACTGACCTGCAGCAGCTGCATGAACCCAGCAGAGAATCCCGAGTACAGTCATCCGGATCATCTCCGATAGTCTTCACAAAGCAATATATTTAAATACCATACTCGGTTATAAACAATGGATTTGTTTGTGATATGTATATTTAATATTGAATATGTTTAATAGAAATATTCTACCTTTTGCCAACCAGCAACTAATCAAACTGCTTATCAGAAACTCTGTCTGGAAGTTTGTGATTGGCTATACAAATGTGGTTCAGCCAATAGGAAACGAGCGTTAGGAGTATCTGGGTAAAAACAGTGTTTTTCAGGTGTGTGTCTCTGAAATGAAAGAGAATTGTGTTGAAAATAAAGCAAACATACCTGTATGTGTGTCAGCAGCCGATCAGGTTTCACAACAGCGGGGTTTCTATACGGTATGGAAAGCCGGTATGGAACACGATAACCAGCAAGTGTAGATTTATCAAACCAGAATCAAGGATTGTATAAAAACAGCATGTTGTTTGCTTACATTAGTGTGATATTTAACAGCATAAACACACGAGCAGACGAATGAAATGCTGACACGCACACACACACAATAAGGAATAAACTACACCAAAGTGTGCATAATAAGTGTGCAATCGTATCGAGGCTTGTGGTGGCAAGATAAGTGACGAGACCAAACTACTGTACAACTAAAATAATCATATTGTAACTACAACTTAGAAGCAGGCTCTGGAGGCAGGGGAGCGTAGAGGAGGTGGAGCCAGTCTTCTAGTGCAGGCGGAGCGGAAAGGTCGAGTGGGGGTGTAGGGAGAGATGAGGGTCTGGAGGTAGCTGGGTGCAGTCTGGTCAAGGCATCTGTAGGCGAGTAGTGTCTTGAACTGGATGTGAGTGGTGATCGGGAGCCAGTGGAGTGAGCGGAGCAGTGGAGTTGCGTGGGAGAAGCGAGGCAGAGAGAACACCAGGTGAGCAGCGGAGTTCTGGATGAGCTGGAGCAGACGGGTGGCGGACACAGGGAGGCTGGCCAGGAGGGAGTTGCAGTAGTCTAGGCGGGAGAGTACCAGGGCCTGGCCGAGGAGTTGCATGGAGCAGTTGGTGAGGAAGGGTCGGATTCTTCGTATGTTGCTCAGGAAGAATCGGCAGGTATGTGCTAGAGTGGAGATGTGCTGGGAGTAGGAGAGGCAGGGGTCCAGGGTTACTCTGAAGTTCCTGGCTGAGGAGGAGGGAGAGAGCGTGGTAGATTCCAGAGGAATGGAGATAGAGTGATCAGAAGAGGGGGAAGATAAAGAGGGGAAGAAAAGGAGGTTAGATTTTGAGAGGTTGAGTTTGAGGTGATGCAAGTGCATCCACGAGGAGATAGCAGACAGACAGGTAGAGATACAGGAGGGGATGGTGGAGTCAGAGGTGGGGAAGGAGAGGAAAATCTGAGCATAATCAGCATAGAAGTGGTATGAGAAACCATAGGATGCGATGAGGGGGCCCAGGGAGCGGGTGTAGAGAGAGAACAGGAGAGGACTCAAGACTGACCCTTGGGGGACTCCTGTTGAGAGAGGGCGAGGTGTGGAGGTTGCTCCACGTCAGGTTACCTGGTAGGTGTGGTCAGAGAGGTAGGAGGAGAAACAGGCTAGAGCAGTGCCAGAGATTCCCAGGTCAGCGAGAGAGGATAGTGGAATAGAGTGATCGACAGTGTCAAAGGCAGCAGAGAGGTCGAGGAGAATTAGGACAGAGGAGAGAGAGGCAGCTCGGGCAGAGTTTAGTGAGTTAGTGACAGACAGGAGGGCGGTTTCAGTGCAGTGATCTGAGCGGAAGCCAGATTGGAGAGGGTCGAGCAGAGTGGTTGGACAGGAAAGCAGAGAGCTGGTGGTGTACAGCCTGCTCGAGGGTTTTAGAGAGGAAGGGTAGGAGGGAGACAGGATGGTAGCTCTGGAGGGAGGTGGGATCGAGGGTAGGTTGTTTGAGGAGGGGGGTGATAGAGGCTTGTTTGAAGGCAGAGGGAAAGAGGCCAGGGAGAGGTGTTGAGAACAGAGGAGATGAAAGGGAGTAGAGAGATATCAAAGCATGAAAAGGTATTACCAGTCTGGCATTGTGGCGGAGTGTCCCGCCCCTTTGTTTGTTATTTATTTATATTATGATTTATGTTTTATATTGCAGCGAAAGCCGATTTGTTATTTGTTATTGTTTTGTATTTTAAAAACTTTGTGAGGGTGCGTGGCTGATCAGCTACTGATTATTTAACTAGCTGACAGTCACGCATCTTTACTAAACTCGTGCAGACTGTGGCCAAGGGGTAATAATAAATTAATGGCTAGTTAACCCCTCGGCCAGAATATAAAAGCCTCCAGCTGTCCACGCTAGAGTGGAGGGTGTATTAGGAGTGAGTGAGGAGAAAGAAAACGAAACATAAAATAACTGCTAAGCATGCTGGTTTACACCAGCACGATACTTATTTGTTTGGCCAGCGCGCCTTTTTGTTTGTGTTTGTTTAAATCTTTTGTTTTTGATTTATTATTTAATAAAATATGCTGAACGCTGTAGTGGTTCAGCACTCACCCGCTACTTCCTGAGTCTGTGTTTCTGGTCTGACGTCATCACTGAAGGCATCCTGTCACAGGCACATGAAACTACCTGTCCTTATTGACCTGGACCAACCCCACTTGAACTTTCAGAACCAAAAATAGTGACCAAAAATGCATTGTATGTGGACTTATCCACACAGGTTAGTGTTTATTCCTCTTTCTCTATACATTAATAATGATGTATGTAGCATTTTCTTAAGATTGCTTGTGTTGGAATATGTAGGCATCCAGGTGTATGTGAAGACATGCCCAGTCTGTGAAACGCCTGTCTAACTTCAGGATTGCATTGTTTCACTGACTGGGTTTCCTAACCTTTCCGCTGTGCATTCTATAGTTTTTGGACAATAGTTATTCCTGTGAATGCCTTATAAGGAGATAAAATGTCAGAAAATAATTATAAAAAAGAATAACAACCAGAAAGCCAACAGTGGCCAACAGAAGCAAGAGATAGACAGGAGTGGAAAGGGTTGGGAGGCCTTCATCCTGCAGTGAACTGAAAATGGCTAATCAGGATGAAGATGATTTTTTGAATAAGCAGGAAAATTACTCTATGATCCACAATGCCAACCACAATTGAAGAGGCCAAGCTAATACATCTTCTTGAATCTGGAAAGTAAAATGTAAAATGCTGAAAAGGTAGGGATGGACTGAAATTCATTATAAGCAAAGATGCTTCTCTTTTATTACAACAAAAAAAGGATGATCATGTTTCTTGATGTTACTCCAAATATGACATATTTGACTATTTCTATTGCTATCCTTTTCCTCTCTGAAGGTGGAGTGTTGTACACGGGATGCATGCACTGTGGTATATTACTGCTCAAGAATCTGCTGGAGACGCATTACTGAGCTTCAAACACCCTCTGAACATGCACATCTCGCGCATCGCAGGTAGAGTTGCAAGACACACCTGCTCAAGCAAAAACATTAAATACAGTTACCTGGGCTAGCTGCATTGAAGTTCAGAGGTGTAGGTGTGCAGACAGAACATGCAGCAGCTGACCGATACACCAAGTGCATCCTTTCACTGGAACTGAAGAGCGTTATTCACTCGATGACCGTTTCCATGAAAAAAACCAAGAGACACCAGAAGAGGGATTGAGGAGCACGACATTGTTGCCAGAGCTCTCTGGAATTATTAATACTTCTGAAGCTGAACAGTTAAACAGGGAGCTTTTCATCCAGTCGTTACTTTACTTGTGAAATGAAAGACACTCATTTTATTCATTGAGGCTAATCTTTCACCTTCACAATGAAAAGATCAATCTGCAATTCCATAAACGTTTGAAGACACTAACATCGGATCCTCCTTTATGGAGCAGGTTACTGTAGCAACTCTAAAAAGTGTTATGCAGTTTTACTTAAATGTTCTACTTAACTTATAATGCTATACTTAACCAATTGATTTTATCAGTTTCTTATTTTATTATAACACTTATTTTGAAAGTATCTCACAAATACAATATATTTTAAGATGTGATAATTTATGAAATGTGACTACCATCATTGTGATGTATTTTGATTTTATAATTTTCATTACTTTGCTTGTAGAGCAATGAATGCAAACAGTAAAAAAGTGATCACCTTCACCAGGAGAGAAAAGCTTTAGGGGACTTCATGACAGGGTGAAGAGGCAGGCGGTATGACAGGGTGAAGAGGCAGGCGGTATGACAGGGTGAAGAGGCAGGCGGTACGACAGGGTGAAGAGGCAGGCGGTACGACAGGGTGAAGAGGCAGGCGGTATGACAGGGTGAAGAGGCAGGCGGTATGACAGGGTGAAGAGGCAGGCGGTATAACAGGGTGAAGAGGCAGGCGGTATGACAGGGTGAAGAGGCAGGCGGGTATGACAGGGTGAAGAGGCAGGCGGTACGACAGGGTGAAGAGGCAGGCGGTACGACAGGGTGAAGAGGCAGGCGGTATGACAGGGTGAAGAGGCAGGCGGTATGACAGGGTGAAGAGGCAGGCGGTATGACAGGGTGAAGAGGCAGGCGGTACGACAGGGTGAAGAGGCAGGCGGTACGACAGGGTGAAGAGGCAGGCGGTACGACAGGGTGAAGAGGCAGGCGGGTATAACAGGGTGAAGAGGCTGGCGGTACGACAGGGTGAAGAGGCAGGCGGTATGACAGGGTGAAGAGGCAGGCGGTATGACAGGGTGAAGAGGCAGGCGGTATGACAGGGTGAAGAGGCAGGCGGGTATGACAGGGTGAAGAGGCAGGCGGTACGACAGGGTGAAGAGGCAGGCGGTACGACAGGGTGAAGAGGCAGGCGGTATGACAGGGTGAAGAGGCAGGCGGTATGACAGGGTGAAGAGGCAGGCGGTACGACAGGGTGAAGAGGCTGGCGGTACGACAGGGTGAAGAGGCAGGCGGTATGACAGGGTGAAGAGGCAGGCGGTACGACAGGGTGAAGAGGCAGGCGGTACGACAGGGTGAAGAGGCAGGCGGTATGACAGGGTGAAGAGGCAGGCGGTATGACAGGGTGAAGAGGCAGGCGGTATGACAGGGTGAAGAGGCAGGCGGGTATGACAGGGTGAAGAGGCAGGCGGGTATGACAGGGTGAAGAGGCAGGCGGTACGACAGGGTGAAGAGGCAGGCGGTATGACAGGGTGAAGAGGCAGGCAGTATGACAGGGTGAAGAGGCAGGCGGTATGACAGGGTGAAGAGGCAGGCGGTATGACAGGGTGAAGAGGCAGGCGGGTATGACAGGGTGAAGAGGCAGGCGGTACGACAGGGTGAAGAGGCAGGCGGTACGACAGGGTGAAGAGGCAGGCGGTACGACAGGGTGAAGAGGCAGGCGGTATGACAGGGTGAAGAGGCAGGCGGTACGACAGGGTGAAGAGGCAGGCGGTATGACAGGGTGAAGAGGCAGGCGGTATGACAGGGTGAAGAGGCAGGCGGCACGACAGGGTGAAGAGGCAGGCGGTATGACAGGGTGAAGAGGCAGGCGGTATAACAGGGTGAAGAGGCAGGCGGTATGACAGGGTGAAGAGGCAGGCGGGTATGACAGGGTGAAGAGGCAGGCGGTATAACAGGGTGAAGAGGCAGGCGGTATGACAGGGTGAAGAGGCAGGCGGGTATGACAGGGTGAAGAGGCAGGCGGTATGACAGGGTGAAGAGGCAGGCGGTATGACAGGGTGAAGAGGCAGGCGGGTATAACAGGGTGAAGAGGCAGGCGGTATGACAGGGTGAAGAGGCAGGCGGGTATGACAGGGTGAAGAGGCAGGCGGTATAACAGGGTGAAGAGGCAGGCGGTATGACAGGGTGAAGAGGCAGGCGGTATGACAGGGTGAAGAGGCAGGCGGGTATGACAGGGTGAAGAGGCAGGCGGTACGACAGGGTGAAGAGGCAGGCGGTACGACAGGGTGAAGAGGCAGGCGGTATGACAGGGTGAAGAGGCAGGCGGTATGACAGGGTGAAGAGGCAGGCGGTATAACAGGGTGAAGAGGCAGGCGGTATGACAGGGTGAAGAGGCAGGCGGTACGACAGGGTGAAGAGGCAGGCGGTACGACAGGGTGAAGAGGCAGGCGGTACGACAGGGTGAAGAGGCAGGCGGTACGACAGGGTGAAGAGGCAGGCGGTACGACAGGGTGAAGAGGCAGGCGGTACGACAGGGTGAAGAGGCAGGCGGTACGACAGGGTGAAGAGGCAGGCGGTATGACAGGGTGAAGAGGCAGGCGGTATGACAGGGTGAAGAGGCAGGCGGTATGACAGGGTGAAGAGGCAGGCGGTATGACAGGGTGAAGAGGCAGGCGGTATAACAGGGTGAAGAGGCAGGCGGTATGACAGGGTGAAGAGGCAGGCGGTACGACAGGGTGAAGAGGCAGGCGGTACGACAGGGTGAAGAGGCAGGCGGTACGACAGGGTGAAGAGGCAGGCGGTACGACAGGGTGAAGAGGCAGGCGGGTATGACAGGGTGAAGAGGCAGGCGGTATGACAGGGTGAAGAAGCCGGCGGTAGCAGGTTTTCTTTTGACATGTTCCTCATACAAAAGGAAAATAAGGCACTGGAAATCATTTTAGTTTAAAATCATAAAACCATGTCACCTACTGAGTAAAACACACTTTAACGTGCACATAAAGTAGTGAGCCTAACGTGCACCATAAATCTAAATTTACTGTCCCATTTACTAACAGAGAACACATTAATTTACGTGCACAGTAATTTACATACCACAGCGTGCGCAGTACAGGTATTTTGTGAGCGGTAATTTAATGTGCACGATGATGTCAGAGACTTACCTATGACCCTGTGGTATAAAACGCCCCTGCAGTCCAGGCGTATCTTTTGGTCAGTGGTTTATTGTGAAGGTGAAGGTGACTTACATTGACTGAAAATGAGCGATCAAGAGACCCAGCCCTCCGCAGGAGACAGGCAGAGGCAACGCAAACTAAAACTGCACGCAGAGGAGTTAGACATTCTAGTGGAAGAGGTTGTTTGAAATTATAATACCTGTTTGGTCCAGTATTTTATTTAACCACGCTATTATTTATACCAATGTAATTAACTGTAAAATACAATCTAAGAAATTATAACATTCATTCATTCACGCTTAATATAACCTGTTATTTACAGGTCATTTTCACTGCTCTATATGAAAACTGCAATGCAAGTAACGCCTCCATGATGCCAGATAGATTTCAGCTGAGCGCAATTTTACAATTTTCCTCTTTTATAAAACAATAAAATGTTGTTAGCTAGTAGGGGTTCGTTCTTTCACTTACGTAACATTGATACTACTGCGCAAGTGCGTAACACAGTTCATTGCTGTAATGGGTTTGCATCAGTAGCATTTAGTAAAACAACTAGCGGTGCTTCCGTCTCGTGTGTCTTTATTTTGCTGTATAAAGAAAACATAACGCGATTTTAGAAGAGATTTATTAGTTTATTCCAGCAGTATCCTGCAAAAGTGGCCATGAGGTCCCGAAATTAGACCCTTGTTAGTTGATCACCGTAAACAGACTTAACATTTGATTCGTCAGCTTGGGTGTTTGTGTTTAATAATACAACAGTAATGTTAGAAAACAAAATACTCTCTTTAATTTTTTGGCTTTACATGCCGTATAGAAACCCCACTGCTGGGAAACTCGAGGGTCCGCTGTCATACAAAACCGTTTACTTTCTTTTCAACTCAATTCTGTTCAAACCAAAGACAGTTTTACCCAGAGCCTTCTGATGCTCGCTTCCTATTGGCTGAACCGCGGTTCTTGTAGCCAATCACGGAATCCTAGACTGAGACAGTTTCTGATAAGCAGTGTATTCAGTTCCTGGTTGGCAAAAGGTAGAAGATTTATGTTGAAACTATTTGTCACAAAAGTGTTCTTGTTTATAACTCTTGTTTATATTCTTGTTATTTAAATATATTGCTTTGTGAAGACTATCGGAGATGATCCGGATGACTGTACTCGGGATTCTCTGCTGGGTTCATGCAGCTGCTGCAGGTCAGTTTTTACACTAGAAATATTTACTGTCTTCAATTCAAAACTAGAGACGTCCTCGCAAAATTAGCTTCCTTGTGCCGAGCCTGTTGGTGTTATTAGTTACTGTGTGCGTGTGTGTAGACCTAATAACCCGAAAAATACAAAAATAAAAAAATGATGCCAAACGGACTAAACAGCTAAATGCAAGAGTATTGAAAGAAAATCAAGTGTTAATTGAGGTCCTGAACTCGCGTGAAACTGGAATAAGCAGTGAACCGGACGAAGCTGCAAAACAAGCGAAACTTAGGGAATCTGCGAGCATGGACCAACTTGACAGTATTTTGAGGAAGACCGAGCTTACTACCCGGTCCCATCATTGGAGAAATCAGCACCAGGATTCAAGGGGATATCGTAGCCTACAGCCTAGCGCAAATGTCTGGAAGCTAAATGAGATGCTTCTGTTCTGTGAGCACGTCAGTTCCTTTGTATTACGCAAGGTAGTTTCGTTTACTGTGCATGTATTGCAGTTAGTTTCGCTTGTTTATTTCGTGTTGCTTGTCGGTACATTGATTGAACTCAGGTATAATTTATCCATTTGAGTCATATGCAGCACAGGAACGGGCTTTAATATACCAGCGGGCTAAACGAGAACTCGGCGTGTGCCTTTAGGGAGACTGGCGGCTTTGTAGCAACTGATGCAAATTAATTTGCTGTAACAGAGTCACTGAAACGGGCATGAAGCCGTTCTGTGTTGCTGTCCTCCTGCTGCTAACAAGTCACATTTGGAATACAGATATCTGACAAACTAGCATATCTAAAGTACCTGCTTCTGTGCCACTAAAACAGTGGATGTTGCATTTCTCCAAACTGATTCTCACAATTATAGAAACCCACACACCTAGCATTGCTTATACTTGTATTGCACCCATTTACACCAATTACTGCACAACCAAGAAGCAACCAATTACCCTATCAGCAATAACACACGTACTGCAAATACTGGAGGAACATTTACTCACTAAAAATGACATGAGGTAAAAACAAATTTAATGTGACATTTAAAATCTCTTTGGGGCGTACATTTGTGAAACCCCTTAATTTCGGAGGTGAAACAGGTTTGACTGCTGTTTAACCCCTAGTCAGTTTCATGATTGTTGGATGCTGTTGAAGCAAAGGTTTAGGGCAGGGGTATTCAGTCTCGGAGGTGAAACAGGTTTGACTGCTTTTTAACCCCTAGTCAGTTTCATGATTGTTGGATGCTCTTGAAATGAAACAAAGGTTTAACAGACATGCTTTCTTCGCTTGTAGAAGAATGTGGATAATGGCAACAGAAAGTGAAATGAGAAGATGTATGATTATCCACAGTCCAATAACATCCTGAGGTTAACGAAAATGTCCATTTCAAATTGCATCTCTCTACCTCTATTCTACAGCTGGTTTCACAGACCCTCATTAGCACTCATTAGGTACCTCCTCTGCTGTGATCCCCATCCCTGGATCTGTCATTGCTTTATCCTCCTCTGCTGTGATCCCCATCCCTGGATCTGTCATTGCTTTATCCTCCTCTGCTCAGATTCCCGTCCCTGGATCTGTCATTGCTTTATCCTCCTGCTGTGATCCCCATCCCTGGATCTGTCATTGCTTTATCCTCCTGCTGTGATTCCCATCCCTGGATCTGTCATTGCTTTATCCTCCTCTGCTCAGATTCCCGTCCCTGGATCTGTCATTGCTTTATCCTCCTGCTGTGATCCCCATCCCTGGATCTGTCATTGCTTTATCCTCCTCTGCTGTGATCCCCATCCCTGGATCTGTCATTGCTTTATCCTCCTGCTGTGATCCCCATCCCAGGATCTGTCATTGCTTTATCCTCTTCTGCTCTGATTCCCGTCCCTGGATCTGTCATTGCTTTATCCTCCTCTGCTGTGATTCCCATCCCTGGATCTGTCATTGCTTTATCCTCCTGCTGTGATCCCCATCCCTGGATCTGTCATTGCTTTATCCTCCTCTGCTCTGATTCCCATCCCTGGATCTGTCATTGCTTTATCCTCCTCTGCTGTGATTCCCATCCCTGGATCTGTCATTGCTTTATCCTCCTCTGCTGTGATTCCCATCCCTGGATCTGTCATTGCTTTATCCTCCTCTGCTCTGATTCCCATCCCTGGATCTGTCATTGCTTTATCCTCCTCTGCTCTGATTCCCAGCCCTGGATCTGTCATTGCTTTATCCTCCTGCTGTGATTCCCATCCCTGGATCTGTCATTGCTTTATCCTCCTGCTGTGATCCCCATCCCTGGATCTGTCATTGCTTTATCCTCCTGCTGTGATCCCCATCCCTGGATCTGTCATTGCTTTATCCTCCTGCTGTGATCCCCATCCCAGGATCTGTCATTGCTGTATCCTCATCTGCTCTGATTCCCAGCCCTGGATCTGTCATTGCTTTATCCTCCTCTGCTGTGATCCCCATCCCAGGATCTGTCATTGCTTTATCCTCCTCTGCTCAGATTCCAATCCCTGGATCTGTCATTGCTTTATCCTCCTCTGCTGTGATTCCAATCCCTGGATCTGTCATTGCTTTATCCTCCTCTGCTCTGATTCCCATCCCTGGATCTGTCATTGCTTTATCCTCCTCTGCTCTGATTCCCATCCCTGGATCTGTCATTGCTTTATCCTCCTCTGCTCTGATTCCAATCCCTGGATCTGTCATTGCTTTATCCTCCTCTGCTCTGATTCCCATCCCTGGATCTGTCATTGCTTTATCCTCCTCTGCTGTGATTCCCATCCCTGGATCTGGCATTGCTTTATCCTCCTCTGCTCTGATTCCAATCCCTGGATCTGTCATTGCTTTATCCTCCTCTGCTGTGATCCCCATCCCTGGATCTGTCATTGCTTTATCCTCCTCTGCTGTGATTCCCAGCCCTAGATCTGTCATTGCTTTATCCTCCTGCTGTGATCCCCATCCCTGGATCTGTCATTGCTTTATCCTCCTGCTGTGATTCCCATCCCAGGATCTGTCATTGCTGTATCCTCCTCTGCTGTGATTCCCATCCCTGGATCTGTCATTGCTTTATCCTCCTGCTGTGATTCCCATCCCTGGATCTGTCATTGCTTTATCCTCCTGCTGTGATTCCCATCCCTGGATCTGTCATTGCTGTATCCTCCTCTGCTCTGATTCCCAGCCCTGGATCTGTCATTGCTTTATCCTCCTGCTGTGATCCCCATCCCTGGATCTGTCATTGCTTTATCCTCCTGCTGTGATTCCCATCCCTGGATCTGTCATTGCTTTATCCTCCTCTGCTGTGATTCCCATCCCTGGATCTGTCATTGCTTTATCCTCCTCTGCTCTGATTCCCATCCCTGGATCTGTCATTGCTTTATCCTCCTCTGCTGTGATTCCCATCCCTGGATCTGTCATTGCTTTATCCTCCTCTGCTCTGATTCCCATCCCTGGATCTGTCATTGCTTTATCCTCCTCTGCTCTGATTCCCTTCCCTGGATCTGTCATTGCTTTATCCTCCTCTGCTGTGATTCCCATCCCTGGATCTGTCATTGCTTTATCCTCCTCTGCTGTGATTCCCATCCCTGGATCTGTCATTGCTTTATCCTCCTCTGCTCTGATTCCCATCCCTGGATCTGTCATTGCTTTATCCTCCTCTGCTCTGATTCCCATCCCTGGATCTGTCATTGCTTTATCCTCCTCTGCTGTGATTCCCATCCCTGGATCTGGCATTGCTTTATCCTCCTCTGCTCTGATTCCCTTCCCTGGATCTGTCATTGCTTTATCCTCCTCTGCTCTGATTCCCATCCCTGGATCTGTCATTGCTTTATCCTCCTCTGCTGTGATTCCCATCCCTGGATCTGTCATTGCTTTATCCTCCTGCTGTGATTCCCATCCCTGGATCTGGCATTGCTTTATCCTCCTCTGCTGTGATTCCCATCCCTGGATCTGTCATTGCTTTATCCTCCTCTGCTCTGATTCCCATCCCTGGATCTGTCATTGCTTTATCCTCCTCTGCTTTGATTCCCAGCCCTGGATCTGTCATTGCTTTGTCCTAACCGATATAGAATACAGTGCAGCGTCTATCCAGTGTAGTGAAGATCACATGGGAAAAGGCAGTCCTAACTGACAGATAGGGAAGTCGGGACTACATTTCCGCGCAGGCACTGCTCTAGGTGTTGGAGCGGTAGGGATAATACCCCTGCTGGGTGTATAATGAGCACGAACACTGTGTACGGGCTGTCTGTGTTCAGACGAAGGCCTGAGAGGAGAGCTGTAGGGAACCGTAAAGAAAGGTATTGAATACAAGTATGTGTTTTGTTACCGGTTATAGGTAAAAACTGAGCAAATGAATAAATATACAGGCACTGCCCTGTTTTACTAAATATCTGTGGTCCAGTGTTCTTTTCCACAAGAAGACAGCGTTAAGATCCCAAAACAGTGACAAAATCGCCCCACTACCAACACATTTGTCACAATATTTATATGTACTTAAATATACACAGGCAGAGAGAAGCAAAATCTGAATGAAGAAGGAACGTCACGAGAAAGCATGAAGTCAAAGTGCAGTAACGGTTTCTTTTAGTTTCCCATCCTCTTTTCAATCAGGATCGACCAGCTTTATTTTTACAGAAACTTCGTCTGCGTTGTAAAACACGACAGGTCATGGTCATTTTTGGATATGGCATACTTGGTTTTCTATTCAGGTTCTATAGTAAACATGACTGTGCAGTGTTTAAGGAGCAATTTACTGTCAAATCTGCAGTTACAAGAGCTGTCCAGTTTTTAGCGGTCATTATTTAAGCAGTAAAATGTCCATATCTGGCTGTGGGAAGGTCATAGGTCAACGAAACCCGCTCTGACTTTTAGAGAACCAATGGGTTTCTATACATGTTCAATTGTAACTACGACCCTATCTTGCTCCTAAAAGGAGTTATAAACTGTTTAATTTTGGGGGGTTCATGACCTTTTACCCCCAAATCCACCAGTCCGATCGTCACCAAAAGTAATAGCAACTCAAATGGGATTGAGTGCAGTACTTGTGCAAAGTTTTGAATTGATCACTTCAAAGCTCTAGGAGGAGATGCGTGCTGAAGTTTTGACAGAAACATGGAATAATAATAAAGAAACCGAGAGAAAACAAGGTCTGGGTTTTACAACGCAGACAATAATAAAGAAACCGAGAGAAAACAAGGTCTGGGTTTTACAACGCAGACAATAAAGAAACCGAGAGAAAACAAGGTCTGGGTTTTACAACGCAGACAATAAAGAAACCGAGAGAAAACAAGGTCTGCGTTTTACAACGCAGACAATAAAGAAACCGAGAGAAAACAAGGTCTGCGTTTTACAACGCAGACAATAAAGAAACCGAGAGAAAACAAGGTCTGGGTTTTACAACGCAGACAATAAAGAAACCGGAGAAAACAAGGTCTGCGTTTTACAACGCAGACAATAAAGAAACCGAGAGAAAACAAGGTCTGATAAAGAAACCGAGAGAAAACAAGGTCTGGGTTTTACAACGCAGACAATAAAGAAACCGAGAGAAAACAAGGTCTGCGTTTTACAACGCAGACAATAAAGAAACCGAGAGAAAACAATCAATAATGATAATAGGTACAAGCACATTTTCCAGTTATATGGTCATTCACAATAGCTTGATTTATACTTATTTTCTTATTACTATTTTGGTATATTTATTATCTGTTGGATAATTATAATTTTTTGTTTAAGTATTTTAACAGGCATGTTAAAAAGAAAACTAAACACATTTTCTAGGGCATTCTGTGAGATGCAGTATTAACATAGAACTGTAAAAATCCATTTTATTGCTCAGAACGAAGGCAGAGACAGCGTAGCAGCAGGGTCAGGGGGCGTGGCTCCTGTGTGTGTGTCTTTATTTTACAGCAAGACCTTCCAACACGGAACACATTAAAATAAAGTATTCCAGGAGTGAAGGGCTTATTTTACCCAAGTGAGTGAATTACAAAACAAAGGACGCCAAATAGCACTTCAAGTTAAATGTTTTGTTTATTCCTGAAATAAATAGTATATAACGTTGACACCATTTTTTTTTCATTCTTTGCCATTGCTGTTTCTTCAAAGTAAACAGTGATCGACACGTTTTCATACAGTAATAACAAGAAGTTTACTTGTGCCTTTTTGTAGCTGAACAAGAAAATGAAAACTGAAATGTAACTTTAAACACTTGCAACAGAAATATATAATATATATAATCTATACAAGTATCACTACACAACATGTTCAGGAAGCTGGGCACTGTTTAAGCGAGGCATTTCAGAATGACGTGCTTGTCTTTTTTCTGTCCTGTGAGATTCTGACTCGCTCTAAAGCAGCACAACACCTTTTTGACCCAGATGGCTTTTTTTATATATTTAATCTTACATATCACACTGAGCTGTTTTTCATTTGCCATTTTTTAAACTTGCACAATTTCTGGTGAGGCGGTAAATAAGGGCAAGGAATTTCTGTCATTTTAGAGAATCCGTACGTCTGATTTTTGTATCTGAATACGTATAAAAAAATATTAGTTTGAATATTCAGATTTGTCCCAGCACTAAATAATAATAGTAATAACAATAACAAGTATGTCAATAACATACATCTCCTGCAAATTTGCAGCTGTAAATTCAAAATTAGAACTATCAGTACGATACAAAAAATGTACAGACAGACAGACACCCCTGTGTATCTCCAGAATCTGATATTCTCAGTATAAGTAAATAGTGTTTTTTATTTGCTTTGGCCTCCTCTCTCTCCAGCCTTGTCCTCCAGCAGAAAGGCTGTGTTCTGGTCTGAATTAGGTTATGTACGAGCGCTCTGCCCATGTGTATTTATTTGTGTTTGGTGGTGGTTGGCAGGGATGGGGTTAATGTCACTCCTTATCTCTGATGTAGTCTGCACGTTGTTCTGGGTATGTTAGATGTCAGCCCTTATCTCTGGTGCAGTCTGCACGTTGTTCTTGGTATTATAGATGTCACTCCTTATCTCTGATGTAGTCTGCACATTGTTCTGGGTATGTTAGATGTCAGTCTCATTCAGCTGTGGATCAGACAGCCACTGCAGCTTTTCACTTGCAGGTGTGGTGGGTGCAGCAACTGTCATCAGAACACTTCCAGATCTAGAAGATATCAAACAAAAAATGTTACGAGTCAAACCCAGCTGGCACATCACAGAATTAGATACGTTTTTAACTTTGTGCCATGCCTTAGAGAATTCTTGTAAAAACACTGCAGCAGCAGCAGCAGCAGCATTCATATTTAAAGTACAACTTTAAAACACTGAATACAATTCAATATCTGAAGGTATTTACATGAATAAAGCAGTGTAACCCTTTTATAGACAAGTGTCTGTATTGTCCTTGACGACAGTGTTTTATATATGGGGGTCTGTATTGTCCTTGACGACAGTGTTTTATATACGGGGGTCTGTATTGTCTTTGACAACAGTGTTTTATATACGGGGGTCTGTATTGTCCTTGACGACAGTGTTTTATATACGAGGGTCTGTATTGTCCTTCACGACAGTGTTTTATATACGGGGGTCTGTATTGTCCTTGACGACAGTGTTTTATATACGGGGGTCTGTATTGTCCTTGACGACAGTGTTTTATATACGAGGGTCTGTATTGTCTTTGAAGACAGTGTTTCTTAACCCTGCTAGGTATGTTTGAATTGGTGCTGCAGGTTCCCATAGTGGTGCAATCAGCAACCTCATTTCTTAATCGATTATCACAGACGCATTGGTCAACAGTAGTCGATGCATCAACAACATTTTATTTTTCAAAATCAAGAACAAACATTAGGATTTGTATCAGAAGATTCAATAACTAAAAACACTGCTGTGCAGAATAGTTAAATGATGAGACAATTATATTCAAATAAATATCATTATTTGTTTATTTAGCAGACGCCTTTCTCCAAGGCAACTTACAGAGACTAGGGTGTGTGAACAATGCATCAGCTGCAGAGTCACTTACAACAACGTCTCACCCGAAAGATGGAGCACAAGGAGGTTAAGTGACTTGCTCAGGGTCACACAATGAGTCAGTGGCTAAGGTGGGATTTGAACCGGGGACCTCCTGGTTACAAGCCCTTTTCTTTAACCACTGGACCACACAGCCTCCGTGAGAACACTTTTGAAGGGGGGGGGGGGGGGATGGAAACATTCCAAGGACTTGACAATTGAAAAAAAAAATCAATCTGTCCTTTAAGACATAATAATAATAATAAAAAAAAAATCGATACTATTTTTTAATCGATCTGAAATATCTCTTAATTAGCATTGCTCATAACATTTAATTTGAAAAGCATTTACCATCTACACAAAATCCAATACACTGCCAAACATCGCTCTTCCATCCTCCCTTTCCTTTACCCCCCAATTACTTCGTCAGACTCTTCTGTTTTTTAAATAAAATAATTGTGTAGCTTTAATTTATGTATCAGAAAAATAAAATATTTTAACTGATGTGCCTTGTCCAGGTGGACAGGTTTGTATCCTAGCAACATGATGATGATGCTGCCTACCCTACGAGGGCTGTGCATCGGCAGCGTCTTCACGATATGATTTGTATCACGATACAAGGGTCATGATACAGTAAACTGAGTTTGAAACATCAAAATTACACAGCTGTTGACCCATTTAATAGTGCGTGTTTAATCCAGTAAAGACTCTTTGCATGGAGTGCAGGATGTGCCCTCTAGTCTGGAGTTCGCAAGTTCGAGTCCAGGCTATTCCTTTGCCGGGCGGTGCTCAATTGGCCGAGCGCCACCCGGGGGGAGGGAGGGTTAGGTCGGCCAGGGTGTCCTCAGCTCACCGCACACCAGTGACCCCTGTGGTCTGGCCGGGCGCATGCAGGCTTGCCTGTAAGCTGCCCAGAGGTGCGTTGTCCTCAGACGCTGTAGCTCTGAGGTAGCTGCATGGTGAGTCTGCAGTGTGTAAAAAAGCGGTTGGCTGACGGCACACGCTTCGGGGACAGCGAGTGTTCGTCTTCGCAACTCCAAAGGCAGCGCAGGGCTGGTAGCGGTGGGCTGAGATTAAAACAATAATTGGACATTACTAAATTGAGAAGAAAACAATAAAAATAATTGGCGGCCACTAAAATAAATAAATAAATAAATAGTGCATGTTTAGAATAAGAAAGGTTTTGGTCCAGTAAGAGTCACAACCTGCTGTGCATTTGTTTTCTGATTCATTTTCAATAAAATGATTTAAAATAAAATTACAAATACTGTAAATAATAATAATACAAAAAAAATGTGTACAATTGCAGTTTTTGGAAACCAATTTTTTTGAAAAGTATTTTTTTTATCAGTTTTACAAAAAAATTCTGAATCAGTTTAAAAAGCAGGTCTGTAAATGAAGATTAATTTTAAACCACATACTGTAGGTGAATGCTGTCCTCTGCATGACCTCTTCTTGTGTTATGAATGCTGTCCTCTGCATGACCTCTTCTTGTGTTATGAATGCTGTCCTCTGCATGATCTCTTGTGTTATGAATGCTATCCTCTGCATGACCTCTTCTTGTGTTATGAATGCTGTCCTCTGCATGATCTCTTGTGTTATGAATGCTATCCTCTGCATGATCTCTTGTGTTATGAATGCTATCCTCTGCATGACCTCTTCTTGTGTTATGAATGCTGTCCTCTGCATGATCTCTTCTTGTGTTATGAATGCTATCCTCTGCATGACCTCTTCTTGTGTCATGAATGCTGTCCTCTGCATGACCTCTTCTTGTGTTATGAATGCTGTCCTCTGCATGATCTCTTGTGTTATGAATGCTATCCTCTGCATGACCTCTTCTTGTTATGAATGCTATCCTCTGCATGACCTCTTGTGTTATGAATGCTGTCCTCTGCATGACCTCTTGTGTTATGAATGCTATCCTCTGCATGATCTCTTGTTATGAATGCTGTCCTCTGCATGATCTCTTCTTGTGTTATGAATGCTATCCTCTGCATGACCTATTGTGTTATGAATGCTGTCCTCTGCATGACCTCTTCTTGTGTTATGAATGCTGTCCTCTGCATGACCACTTCTTGTGTTATGAATGCTGTCCTCTGCATGATCTCTTCTTGTGTTATGAATGCTATCCTCTGCATGATCTCTTGTGTTATGAATGCTGTCCTCTGCATGACCTCTTGTGTTATGAATGCTGTCCTCTTCATGACCTCTTCTTGTGTTATGAATGCTATCCTCTGCATGATCTCTTGTGTTATGAATGCTATCCTCTGCATGATCTCTTGTGTTATAAATGCTATCCTCTGCATGACCTCTTCTTGTGTTATGAATGCTGTCCTCTGCATGACCTCTTCTTGTGTCATGAATGCTATCCTCTGCATGATCTCTTGTGTTATGAATGCTGTCCTCTGCATGACCTCTTCTTGTGTTATGAATGCTATCCTCTGCATGACCTCTTCTTGTGTTATGAATGCTATCCTCTGCATGACCTCTTCTTGTGTTATGAATGCTATCCTCTGCATGATCTCTTCTTGTGTCATGAATGCTATCCTCTGCATGACCTCTTCTTGTGTTATGAATGCTGTCCTCTGCATGACCTCTTCTTGTGTTATGAATGCTATCCTCTGCATGACCTCTTCTTGTGTTATGAATGCTATCCTCTGCATGACCTCTTCTTGTGTTATGAATGCTATCCTCTGCATGACCTCTTCTTGTGTCATGAATGCTGTCCTCTGCATGACCTCTTTGTGTTATGAATGCTGTCCTCTGCATGATCTCTTGTGTTATGAATGCTGTCCTCTGCATGACCTCTTTGTGTTATGAATGCTGTCCTCTGCATGATCTCTTGTGTTATGAATGCTGTCCTCTGCATGACCTCTTCTTGTGTCATGAATGCTGTCCTCTGCATGACCTCTTTGTGTTATGAATGCTGTCCTCTGCATGATCTCTTGTGTCATGAATGCTGTCCTCTGCATGACCTCTTTGTGTTATGAATGCTGTCCTCTGCATGATCTCTTGTGTCATGAATGCTGTCCTCTGCATGATCTCTTCTTGTGTTATGAATGCTATCCTCTGCATGATCTCTTGTGTTATGAATGCTGTCCTCTGCATGACCTCTTCTTGTGTTATGAATGCTATCCTCTGCATGATCTCTTCTTGTGTTATGAATGCTGTCCTCTGCATGACCTCTTCTTGTGTTATGAATGCTGTCCTCTGCATGACCTCTTCTTGTGTTATGAATGCTATCCTCTGCATGACCTCTTCTTGTGTTATGAATGCTATCCTCTGCATGATCTCTTGTGTTATGAATGCTGTCCTCTGCATGATCTCTTCTTGTGTTATGAATGCTATCCTCTGCATGATCTCTTGTGTTATGAATGCTGTCCTCTGCATGACCTCTTCTTGTGTTATGAATGCTATCCTCTGCATGATCTCTTCTTGTGTTATGAATGCTGTCCTCTGCATGACCTCTTGTGTTATGAATGCTGTCCTCTGCATGACCTCTTCTTGTGTTATGAATGCTGTCCTCTGCATGACCTCTTCTTGTGTTATGAATGCTATCCTCTGCATGACCTCTTCTTGTGTTATGAATGCTATCCTCTGCATGATCTCTTGTGTTATGAATGCTATCCTCTGCATGATCTCTTCTTGTGTTATGAATGCTATCCTCTGCATGATCTCTTGTGTTATGAATGCTGTCCTCTGCATGACCTCTTCTTGTGTTATGAATGCTGTCCTCTGCATGACCTCTTCTTGTGTCATGAATGCTGTCCTCTGCATGACCTCTTGTGTTATGAATGCTGTCCTCTGCATGACCTCTTCTTGTGTTATGAATGCTGTCCTCTGCATGACCTCTTCTTGTGTTATGAATGCTGTCCTCTGCATGACCTCTTCTTGTGTTATGAATGCTAAAAAGAAGAAAATCCATTAAGGCCACACTGTTGATTTTAAACATGCCGGCACAAAGCTCAGATTTTGCCTTGTTACCTTCCATCATTAAACTAATAGCGTTGATCAACAAATACCCGCCTGCACTTCGCTCTCCGGTTCACTTCTAGTGGACTTGACAATAAACATTGTTTGCAGATCACTGCATGCAGTCTCACATTTAACTTTAAAAAAGGTATCGCAGTGTAGCGGTACAGGGATCACTATCGATAATCATATCATTAAGAGCAATGCCACGGTTCACAGTGTGTATCGATGAATCGGCACACCTCTATACCGTACTAGCACTGACAGAAGAGCAGAACTACAGAATCTATGTTTTAATGCACTCTAATTTGATTCATCAGTTCACCAATATGTTATCGAACCCCAGGAAATTTAAGGACGGATGATCAATACCGGAGGCCTGGAGATCAGCTTGCAGATGTCATCCATACAGTTAGTACGTGACAATAAGAACTCAACTTCTTCTGAGGATCTGTCCTTTTCCAGTGCGATGTTTTCGAGCCTGATATTGAGTATTGACATTACTCTTTCAGCAGTGTTAATGCAACGTTTACCTGTCACAAGGGGCTGTGATTGAAATGTCAAAGTCCGTTTCTGCTCTTGCTCCATTATACAGGCACTATCATTCACAGTTGTGGTTACTGTTCCTTGGCAGAATGGTTGGTTTGAATCTTGGGGTATGTCACACTGCAGATGAACACTTGGTGCAAGGTCTGCCTTGTGATACACATCATGGTTGGGCACTGATATTGTAGATTATCAGTGCACACCAATATACACACCAAGCAATAGACACACCAAGGAGACCTGCTTCACCAAGCAATAGACACACCAAGGAGACCTGCTTCACCAAGCAATATATGCACCAATCACTACTCGCTATAACTGCTGCTGAAACCTCAGTCTTAACTAGCAGGAAACTCGGTACACCTGTATAGCCGAACTCCCCAAGATGGCTGCCAGAACTGCACTCTATACCTACTGCGTGCGCCATCTTGTTGAGGTCACGTCTGTCGGGAGGCCAGTTTTTCCACCGTCTTTACTCTGCTGCAATGTTAATATCAAGTTTCATGACAATTGGATCAGCAGCAAAACCCTTAATTTTGCTGTGCACCTTAAGATTCTGTGACATAATCTTTGTGTTTGTATACAGTTTCTTATATGAGTGAGACCCCCCCCCATCTAGGAGTAGCTCCACCAGCTCTAAGAAACCGCCTGAGGTCACTCATGGACACTATTTTCAATGTTACTTCATGCAATAATGTCAAATATTTTAAATCATGGCTTAGTAGATGAAAACAGTTATACTAATGTGAATTCACTGTAATTGTATACAATAGTTTAGTTAATATGATAATATGGAACACAAACTCCACCAAACACACAATGAACTACTTTTGCCAGAACACCTCGGGTGAAAACCAGCCCTCAACTGTATGAGATCAAAACAAGAGGGTTTTGGGGGACTGTTGAGCAGTGCCTCTTGCAGTTATATTTTGTGCATGATTCATCCTGTAGTGTTTAGGGGCAGCTGTTGTAGGTGCTGCTGGGTACCAAAAGCAAATTAACATCCCTGTATTTCTGAGGGGAGAATGGTTTTCTGCACATTCCTCCAGTGATGAATGGTGTTCTGAGGTCATCACTGCATTCTGCACCCTTGTGTGAATTCTGCATTGCTTTGTGACATCACAGAATCGTGGAATCCTGGAGAGACTGGTACATGTCAGCAGATCACTGGCACTGTGTGTTTTACTCTGGGATTATTGAAATGTGTCACTAATCATCATTTGTATTCCTCTTCCAGGAACTCATTCACTGCATTTTGTTCACATAGCGACCTCAGAAGGGACAGGATTCCCAGAGTATATGTATGTGGGGATGCTGGATGATGTGCAAATCTCGTACTATGACAGCACCATGGAAAAACCTGTCCTCCGAACACACTGGTCAAATAAGACTAAGCGTGAGGAGTTCTTGAAAATACATACTGACTATATTTTCTATGGTCGTGAAGTCAGAAAATGGGGTTTGAGAAATTTAGTCCAGCACTTCAACCACACTGGGGGTGAGTACAGACACACAGCTCCTTCTATCAGCACTGTTAGAAACACAGTATTGTCATGGAATTCTGCATAAAACAGTTTAGAGGAAATTCATTCTACATGACATAATATGCATAGCTGTGTAAATCAATATTCAATATGAAGTTTAACTATTTTGAAGTGTTGTTTTAAATCACTCTGGACTGTGCAGTGTTGACAGCTCCATTCTGAATGAATTAATTAATAATATATTCTATAAGGAGTCTGTTAATACATGTCTTTAATAATCAATAATATATTCTATAAGGAGTCTGTTAATACATGTCTTTAATAATCAATAATATATTCTATAAGGAGTCTGGTAATACATGTCTTTAATAATCAATAATATATTCTATAAGGAGTCTGTTAATATATGTCTTTAATAATCATTAATATATTCTATAAGGAGTCTGGTAATTAATGTCTTTAATAATCAATAATATATTCTATAAGGAGTCTGTTAATACATGTCTTTAATAATCAATAATATATTCTATGAGGAGTCTGTTAATACATGTCTTTAATAATCAATAATATATTCTATAAGGAGTCTGTTAATACATGTCTTTAATAATCAATAATATATTCTATAAGGAGTCTGTTAATACATGTCTTTAATAATCAATAATATATTCTATAAGGAGTGTGTTAATACATGTCTTTAATAATCAATAATATATTCTATAAGGAGTCTGGTAATACATGTCTTTAATAATCAATACTGCATGAGTGTAATGATCGTGGGTCAGTGTGTGGTCACTCACAAGGTATTCTCATGCCACATGTGGTCCTTGGGGCTGCTTATTGAGTAGCAGGCTCTTCAGTGTTCTCTGGAATGCCAGCACTGACTTCTTGTTTTTTGTCTTTGTGTGTTTATTCCAGTTCACACTTACCATAACACGGGTGGCTGTGAGCTGGATGATGACGGGACCAGGCGGGCACATTCATCTCACTCGTATGATGGGAAGGATTTTATTAGTATTGATGTGGAGACCATGACCTGGATCGCTGCTGTGTCGCAGGCTGGCTTATATAAACAACAGCGGGAAGCTAACACAGCATGGCAACTTAAGACTTCTTACTATTATCAACAGGTGTGTTTCCAGTTGCTGGAGTGCTGTGTCCAGTACGGGATGGGAACCCTGCAGAGGAAAGGTAAAGAACAATCTCATACAGTATTCCTGATGAACAGCGCCGGCGCAGCACATCCTGAACAAAACCTTTTGAAAACAAATACATCTGAACGGCTGTATTCTGATGTTATGTTAAGATGACTGTAAACAAGACACTGTACTAGCCAAACATTTTAATAAATCGATTATGTAACAAGATTAATCAATTTGATTCATAACTCGATTTACTTAATATTGTAACCTATTGAGAGCTTCAAATTAGTCACAAAACGTATTCATTATAGACATGACTCAGATTTTTTAATTAATGGCCGAGAGCGATTTGGGGATGCTGTTTGTGCATTGCAATGATTTCTTTTCAAAGTTCCAAGCAGTCGTTACATCACATGTAATAAACTATAACATTAATATTATGGGTCAAATATCTAGAAAATCTCACTATACAGTACAGACATTGTAAATCGAGGCTGTGTTTATTGTGTTTTGCCAGTGTCGCATGTACAGTTGTAATTGATCTATTAGAATACAGTGAATTAGCAGTACAGCTATGGTCAAAAGTTTTTGCATCTCCCTATATAACACCGTGTAACAATTTTTAATTTTTTTTTGGTTCCTGGGTACAAAAAAATATTTCCTAATTGCTTATGCCTCAAAAGTATAGAAAATGGCTATTATTCCCCATAAACTTTGCTTTTGTGACCAGGACAGTGATATTTTGAAATTTACCTATTTTCCAGAACATTCCAGATAGATTCAGTGCTGAGTAAACTTGGAGTAACTTCTAGAACTTTCCAGTAATATAAATAGTAGTATAAATACAGGGGCCTTAAGCCTACCAGTTCCAGCTGCCTAAGTGGATACATATCTGCATTTTTCTGAGATGGCATCAAGAGGCTGCAAGCATCCGGCAGACGCATTTTGCTATGTCTGCGGCCAATTTATCAAGACAAGAGCGAAAAAGTACTCCGTGGAAGCATCTGCTAAGATGTGTGAGGCCTACAAGGCATATTTCGGCATGCCTGTCGGGGATCAAGACAAACCCTGGGCACCTCATTTCACCTGCGAGCACTGCAAAAAAACTCTGGAAGGTAAGATGGACAATTGTTGGTCGGAATTTTGTTATAAAATTTGTTAAAATTTTTTAAATTGTAAAAGTTTTTAATTTTAAAATGTTTTACAATTTTCAATGTTATTGAAAAAATATATCATATATGAAAAATGTTGCGAGAATCTCTTACACGTTAGTCATGGGTGAAATAAATGTATTTTTGTAGGATGGTACAGAGGGGAAAAGAGAGCCATGAAGTTCGCTATCCCAAGAATTTGGCGGGAACCCACTGACCACTCAAGCAACTGCTACTTCTGCATGGTGGACCCTTCCAAACGTCGGACTGGCAAGAATGCACCTGCTATCACGTATTCGGACCTTCCTTCATCCATCGCCCCGGTGCCACACTGCCATGAGCTCCCCATACCCACTCCTCCGTGGGGAGAGCAGCTGTCTTTAGAAGAGAGCAGCAAGTCAGAGAGCGAGGAAGACGTTGCAGATCCAGATGACAATTTCAGAGGTGGAGCTGAGGAGAGGAACCCATACTACCCCAACCAAAAAGACCTCAACAACTTGATTAGAGATCTTGGTCTCACAGTCCAATGCCGAGCTTTTGACGTCTAGGCTCAAGCAGTGGAACTTGTTGGATGACAGTGTGCAAGTCGCAGATCAGAGGAAGCGTCACCATCCTTTTTCCAGCTTCTTCACCCGTCAAGATGGGCTCTGCTTCTGCCACAATGTGACCAGTCTGTTCGAGGCAATCGGAATCGCCTGTAACCAGAATGAGTGGCGCCTCTTCATTGACAGCTCATCCAGGAGCCTCAAAGCCGTGCTGCTCCATAATGGTAACAAGTACCCGTCTCTTCCCCTGGCTCACTCGGTGCACCTCAAAGAGGATTACAACAGCATCAAGACCTTGCTGGACGCCTTGAAGTATGATGAGTACGGCTGGGAGGTCATAGGAGACTTCAAAATGGTGGCATTCCTGATGGGTCTCTTAGGCGGTTTTACCAAGTTTCCCTGCTATCTTTGCCTTTGAGACAGCAGGGACACCAAGGCACACTACCACAGGCGGGACTGGCCACAGCGGACCGAGTTCTCTGTGGGGAGGAACAACGTCAAGTGGGAGCCACTGGTGGACCCCCGGAAGGTGCTGATGTCACCACTGCACATCAAATTGGGCCTTATGAAACAGTTTGTCAGAGCTCTAGATAAGGAGTCGGCAGCCTTCAAGTACCTTCAAGACTTCTTCCCTAAGCTGTCTGAGGCAAAGGTCAAAGCCGGTGTCTTCGTCGGACCACAGATAAAGAAGATCCTGGAGTGCAATGAATTCCCCAAGAAGCTCACTAGTAAGGAGAAAGCGGCTTGGAACAGCTTTGTCGCAGTGGTTCGGGGCTTCCTGGGCAATCACAAGGCCGAAAACTATGTGGAGCTGGTTGAGACTTTGGTGAAAAACTACGGCACAATGGGCTGTAGAATGTCCCTCAAAGTCCATATCCTTGATGCTCATCTTGATAAATTCAAGGAGAACATGGGAGCGTACTCGGAGGAGCAAGGCGAGTGCTTCCACCAGGATATACTGGACTTTGAACGCCGCTACCAAGGACAGTATAACGAGAACATGATGGGAGGCTACATTTGGGTGCTGATTCGTGAAAGTGATTTACAGGATAATCGTAGATTTCGAAAAACTACTCACTTCTAAATCTTTTGTAGTCATTTTTGTATTACTTTAGTATAAATACATGTTAATTTGGATTCATATGTTTTTTTCTGACTTTATGTGAACGAAAAGACACAAATTCGCCCGTTTTCTCATTGGAAATAGGTACATTTCAAAATATCACTGTCTTGGTCACAAAAGCAAAGTTTGTGGGCAATAGTAGCCATTTTCTATACTTTTGAGGCATAAGCAATTAGGAAATAACACTTACTACCCAGGACCAAAAATTGTGTTACATAGTGTTAAATCATTTTGCTTCATAGAGTCCAATGAAGCCTGCTGAATAATGTTATGTTAACATACTGAATTACACACCGCTTTGTAGTTTTCCATATAGTCAGACTTTTGTGATATTGCTCTGTAGTTTTTGATTACATGATGTTAAATAAAACATGACAGGAAGGTGGAACGCTTTTGCAAATCAGACTGTCCAGTTCTGTTCGGTCTCTCGAAATTACGCCTTTAGTACCCGGCAGAGCAATCACATGACCTTAACACTGACCTATTGCCAGAGCGCTCGCTCTCCGTCCCGCCTCCAGAGAGACAATCTGTCATTTGTGTTTTGATTGACAGTCTGACAGTACTACCTTGCTACGGTTTATTTTTCCAATCCCAGTAGAGTAGACAGTCGGCAGCTGTATATTTTTTGCGTCTAGTCATTAAAGTGGGCTCTGAAAAAAAACGAAATGTACTGGGGGCTGCCGGACGCCGGCCCTGCTGTTGAATGACACTCAGTGTCTAAATAAACAGACACACAACATAGACACAAGGGGTTCTATGTATCATTTGTAAACGACTCGCACCCACTCCTTCTCTCTGGGTTCTGGCAGCGGCAGCTCCTCCCCCTCTGGCTCGGGAGGCTGCGGAGCTCCGCTAGCCTGCTCCCATTCCAGGATTAACCGCTCCAATTCTGTTGGCTCCCTCCTTTTCACTGGAGCCAACCCCATCTCTCTCTCCCATCTCTCATTTCGCTCTCTTTGAGCGGCTGTATTTCTATTGATCTTCTCGATCAGTTCCCATAAATCCATATTTCTCTGGGTCGTAGGGGCGCCCACACTCTCTGCCACCATACGTAAAAGACTCACCCTCACTCGGGTTCGTTGCCCCTTTAAGAACTTGACCCAGAGACGAGAAATTGGATTTTATCAGCGCGGTTGCGCTATATTTTTAATAAACACCAAAGTAAAACAAAATACACAAAATAAACACCTAGCTCTTCCTGAGCACTAACTACACACGCAGGAACCTCACTATCACAGGACGGCTAAGCCGTTTCCCTGTACCACAAAACTTAAGCACACAGGTTTGCACCGTACCTTTCTCCGGGACTGCTAGGAAGCAGAGCACTCCTTTCTGCCTCCTTCTCTTTAGCAGCCTCGAGCAGACTGCTTGCTCTCTTTTTAAACTCCGCACCTGGGCCTAATTTCCAATAACGCCCAGGTGCGGATGATAATTAATAATAAAACAATTAAACCAACACAAATCAAAACAGAACACAAATCAAAACAGTGCATTTCTCTCTAGCAGGGAGGTTTTAACCCCCTCCCTGCTGTTTCTCATACCCCGCTATGTTACACATTGTATTCTCATTCATTTCATTTTCAACCTCCGCAGCACAGCCCGTGATGTATTATGTGCTTTCATTTTGTCAGCGTCTTTCTAAAGTTCGCATTGTCAGACTCGTTAAACATAATCTACATGTGAAGTTTCGTTCCTCTTACTCGCATATGGATTGAGGGGTTTTCGTTGTGTAGCGTGATGTAGGATGTGCTTTTCTACCGTAAAGAGAGAATGTGAGCATGCTTGCGATTCACACCAGACAAGATAGGCACGCTCACATGGGATTAATGAAAAGATAGGCACGCTCACATGGGATTAATGAAAAGATAGGCACGCTCACATGGGACTGAAGAAAAGATAGGCACGCTCACATGGGACTGAAGAAAAGATAGGCACGCTCACATGGGATTAATGAAAAGATAGGCACGCTCACATGGGATTAATGAAAAGATAGGCACGCTCACATGGGATTAATGAAAAGATAGGCACGCTCACATGGGATTAATGAAAAGATAGGCACACTCACATGGGATTAATGAAAAGATAGGCACGCTCACATGGGATTAATGAAAAGATAGGCACGCTCACATGGGACTGAAGAAAAGATAGGCACGCTCAAATGGGACTGAAGAAAAGATAGGCACACTCACATGGGATTGAAGAAAAGATAGGCACACTCACATGGGATTAATGAAAAGATAGGCACGCTCACATGGGATTAATGAAAAGATAGGCACACTCACATGGGATTAATGAAAAGATAGGCACGCTCACATGGGACTGAAGAAAAGATAGGCACGCTCACATGGGATTGAAGAAAAGATAGGCACACTCACATGGGATTGAAGAAAAGCAATTTTTTCCCCCATCGTGTTGCCAATTGCAGATGAAAAGATGTAATGTACATTCAGAAAAGCATACTATTTTAATCATCCTTTATTATCATCGCATAGCTTGACCCAAGTAAAAAAAAATACAAAAAATCCCAGCTATGAATGATCAGCAAAGAAAAAAGCCTAAATAAAATGCTCAGAGACGTTATCTAATTAAATTCGAAGAGGCTTTCTCATTGTTATTGATTCGTACTGACAAAATACTTAAATTGAAAATAAAGTAAGTCATGAAATATCATCTTGCAATGAACAGGTTCCTACGATGCCTCGTGCAGTGTACTCGCATATTTCAGACTTTGCATATGATTCGTATCAAATTAGCTTTATACTGGGCTTGTTTGTATGTGAATATCTCATAAGGAGCTCAAAGCAACCCCACGAACACATATGAGTGAGTCTCAACGGGGCTGACGGACCATCCTGTAGTGTACCAACTGTCTAGAGTGCAGAAAATATCCACCGTGTTCATAGTGCTGAATTGGGGCATAAGGTTTTAAACTTGTGTGCAAACTCCATGGCCAAACATGCACACTCTGATCGTAAATTTATTTTCGTTTAGGTAAAAGCCTATGCCAGTCTGTTGCTGGTGCAACTGGTGGTAACTGGTCATGTTTCTCACATACATAAGATTTTCATGTTTACAGATTGTTTGATTTATTTCCATTAAATTTAAATAATAAAAATAAGTCCATATTAGGGCTGCACGATTTGGATAAAATATCTAATTGCGATTTTTTTGGCCAGATATTGCAATTGCGATTATGAATTGCGATTTTCAAACACTTGTGTGAAAACTTCAAAAATGCAATCAGACATGGTTAAAACAAGTGTCAGGGTAGAGAACATCGCTTCTAAAATGAGATCCTAGGAATAAATACATACTGTGCTAACTGAATACAAAACCAAATCTTTTCCAACATTGTTTTATTGAATTTCTTAACATCAAAATAATGTCCACCAGCTCCTGGTTAGTCAAACGTTTGTTTTGACTGCCCCTGAACTTCAGAGAACATCACGGACATTTGCAGAGCTTTTTGAGATGTTATAGTAATAAAATAATGACTTGGATCGCACTATTGAGGAGTTTGGTGATAAAACGAGTGATCAGGAGATGATTTATCAGTATGCACGACTATTATTATTGTTATTTATTTATTGGCATATGTGAAAAATATCGCGAACAAAAGGTGGGGCGGGGCTGAGTGTACTGTTGATATGCAGGGCCTTTTAAACCTGTTTTACTCTGGGGGGGAAAAAAAAATACTTTTAAACAGCGCGTCTAAAATAAACTGCGGTGAAAGTAAATTTAACCTGACGCGCCTGAGACGCGCTGAATAAATGGACCGCAAAGGGTTTAAACATTAATTAATTAATTAATTAATTAATTACATTTTGAGTTCCTTTTTTCTATTACTATTATGAGTTGAGTTCTTAAATAACCTAAGATAATATTATTGAGGCAGCCATAGGCTGCAGATGGAATAGGACGCTTATGATTGTGTAATTATGTATGAGTAGGCTCAATTATTATTATAATTGAAATGATAAAAGTGCCTTAAAAACATGTAGCCTAACACTTACCGATTGCAAGCTGCAGTCTGTGGTCAAAACATTGGAGCCTGGTCCAGTCATTCAACGCGATAGCCTTGACCACGTGTGCCCCGTTATCAGTAGTGATGCAAACTTGCTTCTCCTCTTTCAGGCCCCAGGTGGCTAAAGCCTCTCTCATTGAATAAATTAGTTGTGTTGCCTCTAGTTGTCGCAACAACTCGGAGGCACTTTTTGCACAAGACTTGCGTTTGGGTAACATCAGTTGGTTTGAAGCTGAAATACTGCCATACGACAAAGGATGCGCCCTTCTTGGCCACCAAATCAACGCTCTCCTCAGCAGCACTCATTTTTCCGACAAGCCCTTTCTCTTTGCTCCTCATCATGAGCGTCTAAAAGAGCGCTCTGTGGGGACGCTTGTGATTGGTTAGCATGTGCATGCCACGCAGAGAGTGAGAGAGCCCGCTTGTGATTGGTCATCACCCTCTGTGCATGTAGACACTGAATGAACAGAGTCTAGCGCATTTCATTGGAGGAGGTACCGTAGCCTAGTTTTTGTTGTTTTAACAGAGTGTCAAAGAAATGAGAAAATCTCAGCCTCTTGCGATATGGATATTGCACATGTCAATATCGCAATTCCGATCAGAATTCGATTAATCGTGCAGCCCTAGTCCATATATAAAATCACATTGAAGCTTAACTGACCATCTATGTGTTGCTGCTCAATCTCAAGATGCAAACACTGCATTAATAAATGAACCTGCAGGGGGTGAAATCAGACCTTGTTTGTTTAAACCACAATGACACACCTGGATTTACACGGTATGGGATTTACACACGCTTTGAAGACTACATGAAGACCCTGCTGCCTGCTTATGTCAGAAGAGATCTCCCAAGCAGCTAGATAAAGTTTCAGCATGGCAGAGATACAGCGATATTCCTAATAGAGTTGATATGACAGAGATACAGTGATATTCCTAATAGAGTTGATATGACAGAGATACAGTGATATTCCTAATAGAGTTGATATGACAGAGATACAGTGATATTCCTAATAGAGTTGATATGGCAGAGATACAGTGATATTCCTAATAGAGTTGATATGGCAGAGATACAGTGATATTCCTAATAGAGTTGATATGACAGATATACAGTGATATTCCTAATAGAGTTGATATGGCAGAGATACAGTGATATTCCTAATAGAGTTGATATGGTGGCCTGCCTGTGCTGTTTGCAGCTTCTGAGAAGATAAAAAGAAGCTAAACATTCCCCTTACAGTTTGTAACTATAATCTATATTTTAAATTACAGTTGTATTTGTTATTGTCTGTTGTTCAAATGCAATTGTATCCTGGGTTAACCAGTTTGTAAATGCTGCCTGATGTTTGTATTACTATGACAAGTAACGAAAATGAACGAAATCTATGCTGACTGTCTGACGCATGTGTGGTTCTGCAGGAAGGGGGCAGCAGCCTCGTAAGATCTGCCTGTCAATCATGGCAATGACACGGAGAGGTTGGGCGGAAGGTGTGTTGGCCGAGGGGACGTGTGTAGTGATATGTATACCGTTGCCTGTATACAGGCCACAGACAACAGCGCCCTCTGCGGGCTAAAATAATAATAATAAAAAAAAGAAAGTAAATAAAATCGGGCACCTGTTTGGTGATTTCAAGTTCTGTCTTCTGTGTCGCGTGTCAGCGAATAACCCCACCCTTCCACAGTCACTGATAATGCACACACTGTGCTATTCAATTGCTATAAACACAAAGGTACCTGTAAAAACACAATGCCTGTTTGTTGTGCTGTTAACTAAGACACTGCTGAGCTGATCTGTTTTGATGAGATCAGTTCCAATTCAAACTGACCAGCATGCCAGGGCTAGAGCTACACTCAGATCAGCCATACATTAGCGCCATTTACATATACCCTCTAAGCCAATCAGAGTGCAGGGTGTTTCTCCAGTGTGATTGAATACTGCATGAAACAATCCTGGGGTGTAACTGTAACAGTACTGATGTTCTCCTTCACCAGTCCGCCCTGCAGTGACGCTGATACAGAGGAAAGCGCGGGAATCTGCAGGAACAGACGTCATTTGCCACGTGACGGGGTTCTACCCCCGAGAGGTTGAGGTGAACTGGATCAGAGACGGTGAGGCTCTGCTGGAGGAGGGGGTGTGGAGTGGAGAGGTGCTACCCAATGAGGACAGAACCTACCAGCTGAGAAAGATCCTGACAGTGAGTCCTGAGGACCAGAAGAAACACCGCTACTCCTGCCAGGTGGACCACGCCAGTCTGGATGAGAAGATGGATGTGAAATGGGGTAAGAGAGAGAGAGAGACCCTGCTACTGAAATAGACTGTGTGAGCAGGGAGGGAGGGAGGGAGGGAGGCTGTACCTGAGACCCTGGTACTGAAATAGACTGTGTGAGCAGGGAGGGAGGGAGGCTGTACCTGAAGTATACAATGAGAAATCACAAACACTACAGCCACTCTCTTCAATTCAAAAGCTTTTTATTGCAACAGGGATTTCCCAGCTGAAGTTCCCTCCTGATAGCACTTCACAAAGGGGTCTGCTTTAAGAACAGTTGGTGCTAGATTAGTTTATCTCATGGATGCACCCTTATGAAAGTTGACTGGTATATCTTGGTATTAGCTAAGTGTAGCAGAGCACTGTGCTGTTGATTTTAACATATTAATAACAATGTTAGTTAATGTTCTTTTTTCCTCTGTGCATCCGTGAGTATAACATTACTGTGATTCCGAACTCCATTGTAGATTTCAACAAAGATATTTTATTCAGTACAGTACAGCATCTGGGTATTGCATTTTCCTGAAGCACAAGTCATGGAATCAAAGATGGATAGACATGCTTGTAATAATATAGCCTCCCTTGTGACATTACCCCTTTCTTCTTAACCTATCAGTTAATACTGATGCAAGTTTTACAATCCTCCTATCAACCAATAATATCAGTGACCACGTGGGTCCACTTTCATTTTATTGCTGTGATTGTAACATCAACGCCTCTTTGAAGTAAAGGAAGCAGATTGCCAGTCTTTGAAAGTCTTAGCCCCAGAATGTTATCTCTGTTATAAAGCACAGGGGCCCCTTTTAAATTGCCATGTGGTGCACTTCAAAGCTTCCTCCTTACCACCTGTCTTCCTGCTCCAGCAATCAGGATTAAACCCAAATTGTCTTCTGTCTAACTAACTTTAAAACCCAATACATTTCATAAATATAGTTCCTTATAAAGTGCATGCTACTCCAACATGTGCAACTATGGTAAAAGTAAGGTCAAGCACAGCATGGCAAAGCCCAGAGCATTAGGGTAAACTGCTAAAACAAGGTACAGTGAAACCTGTACAATCCAGGGTCGCATGGGACTGGAACATTGTGCCGGATTAGACAGGGTGCCGGATTCTAGAGTTACTGTAAAAAATCTTATACTGTACTTAAAAAAGGTAAAATGACAAAACAACTATTTGAATACTGAAAAAAAACCTTTATTACTGTACATAAACAATACCATAAACTCAGTAGTTCCTCAGCAAACAGTAAACACAAAAACGCCTCAGCAACATCTTAACCTGTTATTAGCACAAGTCTGTTTAACCCTCTCCTATAGAAAGATGTTCTCTCGTTCACTCTGTACCTGCATGTGGGATTCAGGAGCCTGTTTAACCCTCTCCTATAGAAAGATGTTCTCTCGTTCGCTCTGTACCTGCATGTGAGATTCAGGAGCCTGTTTAACCCTCTCCTATAGAAAGATGTTCTCTCGTTCACTCTGTACCTGCATGTGGGATTCAGGAGCCTGTTTAACCCTCTCCTATAGAAAGATGTTCTCTCGTTCGCTCTGTACCTGCATGTGAGATTCAGGAGCCTGTTTAACCCTCTCCTATAGAAAGATGTTCTCTCGTTCACTCTGTACCTGCATGTGGGATTCAGGAGCCTGTTTAACCCTCTCCTATAGAAAGATGTTCTCTCGTTCACTCTGTACCTGCATGTGGGATTCAGGAGCCTGTTTAACCCTCTCCTATAGAAAGATGTTCTCTCGTTCACTCTGTACCTGCATGTGGGATTCAGGAGCCTGTTTAACCCCCTCCTGTAGAAAGATGTTCTCTCGTTCGCTCTGTACCTGCATGTGGGATTCAGGAGCCTGTTTAACCCCCTCCTATAGAAAGACGTTCGCTCTGTTTCTTTTTAGTCGGCATCCTTTCTCTTCATAGTATTTCAAACACTTTGCCTTGCGTTTTTAATTTTTCATTTAGTTCTTAGTTTGTTTTGGTAAACATTCAGTGCACATTTTCTTTCAAGAGATCATTGTGCAGATGTTCAAGAGATAGCTCACTGTGTGAGGATGTTCAAGAGATAGCTCACTGTGAGGATGTTCAAGAGAGAGCTCACTGTGAGGATGTTCAAGAGAGAGCTCACTGTGAGGATGTTCAAGAGATAGCTCATTGTGAGGATGTTCAAGAGAGAGCTCACTGTGAGGATGTTCAAGAGATATCTCATTGTGAGGATGTTCAAGAGATAGCTCATTGTGAGGATGTTCAAGAGATATGTCATTGTGAGGATGTTCAAGAGATAGCTCATTGTGAGGATGTTCAAGAGATAGCTCACTGTGTGAGGATGTTCAAGAGATAGCTCACTGTGAGGATGTTCAAGAGAGAGCTCACTGTGAGGATGTTCAAGAGAGAGCTCACTGTGAGGATGTTCAAGAGAGAGCTCACTGTGAGGATGTTCAAGAGAGAGCTCACTGTGAGGATGTTCAAGAGATATCTCATTGTGAGGATGTTCAAGAGAGAGCTCACTGTGAGGATGTTCAAGAGAGAGCTCACTGTGAGGATGTTCAAGAGAGAGCTCACTGTGAGGATGTTCAAGACATAGCTCACTGTGAGGATGTTCAAGACATAGCTCACTGTGAGGATGTTCAAGACATAGCTCACTGTGAGGATGTTCAAGAGATAGCTCACTGTGTGAGGATGTTCAAGAGAGAGCTCACTGTGAGGATGTTCAAGACATAGCTCACTGTGAGGATGTTCAAGAGATAGCTCACTGTGTGAGGATGTTTAAGAGAGAGCTCACTGTGTGAGGATGTTTAAGAGAGAGCTCACTGTGTGAGGATGTTTAAGAGAGAGCTCACTGTGTGAGGATGTTTAAGAGAGAGCTCACTGTGTGAGGATGTTCAAGAGATAGCTCACTGTGAGGATGTTCAAGAGAGAGCTCACTGTGTGCGGATGTTCAAGAGAGAGCTCACTGTGTGAGGATGTTCAAGAGATAGCTCACTGTGAGGATGTTCAAGAGAGAGCTCACTGTGTGCGGATGTTCAAGAGAGAGCTCACTGTGTGAGGATGTTCAAGAGAGAGCTCACTGTGTGAGGATGTTCAAGAGAGAGCTCACTGTGTGAGGATGTTCAAGAGAGAGCTCACTGTGAGGATGTTCAAGAGAGAGCTCACTGTGTGCGGATGTTCAAGAGAGAGCTCACTGTGTGCGGATGTTCAAGAGAGAGCTCACTGTGTGAGGATGTTCAAGAGAGAGCTCACTGTGTGAGGATGTTCAAGAGAGAGCTCACTGTGTGAGGATGTTCAAGAGTTTGTGAGGATGTTCAAGAGAGAGCTCACTGTGTGAGGATGTTCAAGAGAGAGCTCACTGTGTGAGGATGTTCAAGAGTTTGTGAGGATGTTCAAGAGAGAGCTCACTGTGTGAGGATGTTTAAGAGAGAGCTCACTGTGTGAGGATGTTCAAGAGATAGCTCACTGTGTGAGGATGTTCAAGAGATAGCTCACTGTGAGGATGTTCAAGAGAGAGCTCACTGTGAGGATGTTCAAGAGAGAGCTCACTGTGAGGATGTTCAAGAGAGAGCTCACTGTGAGGATGTTCAAGAGAGAGCTCACTGTGAGGATGTTCAAGAGATATCTCATTGTGAGGATGTTCAAGAGAGAGCTCACTGTGAGGATGTTCAAGAGAGAGCTCACTGTGAGGATGTTCAAGAGAGAGCTCACTGTGAGGATGTTCAAGACATAGCTCACTGTGAGGATGTTCAAGACATAGCTCACTGTGAGGATGTTCAAGACATAGCTCACTGTGAGGATGTTCAAGAGATAGCTCACTGTGAGGATGTTCAAGAGAGAGCTCACTGTGAGGATGTTCAAGACATAGCTCACTGTGAGGATGTTCAAGAGATAGCTCACTGTGTGAGGATGTTTAAGAGAGAGCTCACTGTGTGAGGATGTTTAAGAGAGAGCTCACTGTGTGAGGATGTTTAAGAGAGAGCTCACTGTGTGAGGATGTTTAAGAGAGAGCTCACTGTGTGAGGATGTTCAAGAGATAGCTCACTGTGAGGATGTTCAAGAGAGAGCTCACTGTGTGCGGATGTTCAAGAGAGAGCTCACTGTGTGAGGATGTTCAAGAGATAGCTCACTGTGAGGATGTTCAAGAGAGAGCTCACTGTGTGCGGATGTTCAAGAGAGAGCTCACTGTGTGAGGATGTTCAAGAGAGAGCTCACTGTGTGAGGATGTTCAAGAGAGAGCTCACTGTGTGAGGATGTTCAAGAGATAGCTCACTGTGAGGATGTTCAAGAGAGAGCTCACTGTGTGCGGATGTTCAAGAGAGAGCTCACTGTGTGCGGATGTTCAAGAGAGAGCTCACTGTGTGAGGATGTTCAAGAGAGAGCTCACTGTGTGAGGATGTTCAAGAGAGAGCTCACTGTGTGAGGATGTTCAAGAGAGAGCTCACTGTGTGAGGATGTTCAAGAGAGAGCTCACTGTGTGAGGATGTTCAAGAGTTTGTGAGGATGTTCAAGAGAGAGCTCACTGTGTGAGGATGTTTAAGAGAGAGCTCACTGTGTGAGGATGTTTAAGAGAGAGCTCACTGTGTGAGGATGTTCAAGAGAGAGCTCACTGTGTGCGGATGTTCAAGACATAGCTCACTGTGAGGATGTTCAAGAGATAGCTCACTGTGTGAGGATGTTTAAGAGAGAGCTCACTGTGTGAGGATGTTTAAGAGAGAGCTCACTGTGTGAGGATGTTTAAGAGAGAGCTCACTGTGTGAGGATGTTTAAGAGAGAGCTCACTGTGTGAGGATGTTCAAGAGATAGCTCACTGTGAGGATGTTCAAGAGAGAGCTCACTGTGTGCGGATGTTCAAGAGAGAGCTCACTGTGTGAGGATGTTCAAGAGATAGCTCACTGTGAGGATGTTCAAGAGAGAGCTCACTGTGTGAGGATGTTCAAGAGAGAGCTCACTGTGTGAGGATGTTTAAGAGAGAGCTCACTGTGTGAGGATGTTTAAGAGAGAGCTCACTGTGTGAGGATGTTTAAGAGAGAGCTCACTGTGTGAGGATGTTCAAGAGATAGCTCACTGTGAGGATGTTCAAGAGAGAGCTCACTGTGTGCGGATGTTCAAGAGAGAGCTCACTGTGTGAGGATGTTCAAGAGATAGCTCACTGTGAGGATGTTCAAGAGAGAGCTCACTGTGTGCGGATGTTCAAGAGAGAGCTCACTGTGTGAGGATGTTCAAGAGAGAGCTCACTGTGTGAGGATGTTCAAGAGAGAGCTCACTGTGTGAGGATGTTCAAGAGATAGCTCACTGTGAGGATGTTCAAGAGAGAGCTCACTGTGTGCGGATGTTCAAGAGAGAGCTCACTGTGTGCGGATGTTCAAGAGAGAGCTCACTGTGTGAGGATGTTCAAGAGAGAGCTCACTGTGTGAGGATGTTCAAGAGAGAGCTCACTGTGTGAGGATGTTCAAGAGTTTGTGAGGATGTTCAAGAGAGAGCTCACTGTGTGAGGATGTTCAAGAGAGAGCTCACTGTGTGAGGATGTTCAAGAGTTTGTGAGGATGTTCAAGAGAGAGCTCACTGTGTGAGGATGTTCAAGAGAGAGCTCACTGTGTGAGGATGTTTAAGAGAGAGCTCTCTGTGTGAGGATGTTCAAGAGAGAGCTCACTGTGTGAGGATGTTCAAGAGAGAGCTCACTGTGTGAGGATGTTCAAGAGAGAGCTCACTGTGTGAGGATGTTCAAGAGTTTGTGAGGATGTCTTGCCGTGTTGTTTTTGTTTTCTATTTTACACTTTGAAATGAAAGATGCCATGACCCTGTGCTGGATTGCACAGTCAGATTCACATTGACTGTAGAGGGGAGCACACCATTCATTTCAATAGGGATTGTAGAGGAGAGCACACCATTCATTTCAATAGGGATTGTAGAGGGGAGCACACCATTCATTTCAATAGGGATTGTAGAGGGGAGTACACCATTCATTTCAATAGGGATTGTAGAGGGGAGCACACCATTCATTTCAATAGGGATTGTAGAGGGGAGCACACCATTCATTTCAATAGGGATTGTAGAGGGGCCCGTAAATCATGCTGAATTACCCAGAATGCCGGTTTGTAGAGGGGCCGGACTAGACTGGTTTTACTGGAAATGCTAAATGACTGTGGTAAACTTTCACATCACTGGTATTACTGTGCTTTAAATAGAGCCTGATTCCCGCTGCAGGGATGTGGGTCATTATCTTCACTGATTGCTTTTGCTGAACACTCCTGTGTGTTTGCAGTTCCAGAGGCTGCTCTCAACATGGGGTTTGTTGCTGCTGGTGTGCTGGCTGCTCTGGGTCTGATCATCGCAGTGATCATAGGAGCTCTCATCTGGAAGAAAAGAGCATCAGGTGAGAGAGAGGGAGGCGGGGTTAAGAGCTGCTTTATTAATGCTGCATTTCTAATTCCTTTATGAATTGTGTTCTGTATGTACAGAATAGACATGATGGAGACATGAAATATACATATTTATGAGATTAACATGAACAAACTCCCATTTCTAGATTATCACAGTCTTTTAATGCCCTGGTCTCTCCTGCAGTAAATGTGTAAAAGGTGCCTGTACTAGTCTTTGCACTGGGCTGCTGATTCCTCCATGTAGGAATCTGAAGAGATGTCTTCCACAGTCCTCTCTGGGCTCAGCTTTCAGCTGGCCTTAAAGTTTAGGTTCTGAATAAACTGCTGCCAGCACTGGGGCAGTGAGGATGGATAGAGCCCTAACTCCTGAAACAGCTACCCAAGGATTTGAACCCCTGATGGCACTCCAGATTTGCAGAGTACTGGAAACGTTACCCAGCATGAGTTTAACACACATGCTATGCTCTTGGAAAACAACATGATGATAATGTGTGCTTATAAGCTCAACGGGACTCTTCCAGGTGCCGATAAGGACATGAGTCTTGTATTTTAGAAGTGCTTTACAACAAGAACCCACACATCAGTGACACAGAGGCTGAATGCAGCATATAGCTAGACCTGCTGTACCTTCTCTCAGTCTTTATCTCATTGCAGTCGGTGGAACTCAAGGAAACCGGGATATTTTGGGAGGCCCTGGACAGGGACACTGACCCACAATTTCAGGGCAGTCCTGTCCAAAGCTGGACGGGTCACCCTGGTCACTAAAGCAGAAATGACTCGAGCCCCCAGTCATGACTTTACTTGGGCTACTATTTGTGTTCTTTTAATGCGTGAAAAATAAAAATTGCACATGAAGGAGAGTAACTGGCAGAATCTTCAGAAAAATATCTTCTGTGGTTTTAGTGCACGAGGTCAGAGTTTCTTGGTGATTTTAGGGAGTGCTTTTAGCAATGAATCTCAACAGGGTCCTATAGTTGTATAAAGCAGGGCTGGGTGCAGGGAAAGTGAATCCAGCCCTGGCATGTGTGCTCTAATAACATGAGTGCAATCACAACCTTCTCCAGTGTGTGGAATAATGACAATACATTTCTCAATGATATGAAGCTGCTGATAGATTCACTTGTAAATACAGTAACCCTGAGTTTTGTAATTCACTCCTAGGTGCCAGGAGCCCTGACTACACACCAGCGCAGAGTTAGATGTGTTTTAATTGTATACATTTAAGAAGAAATAACTTATTTTTCAAAATAAAAAACACTTTTTTTGCAGATCAAGACTGGAGAAAAACAAAGAGAATTCAATTCAATAATTACAATTTAAAAGACAAATCTTAATTTGTTATAGGGGGTTAGAATGCAGTTCTTTCAATACTGTTCTTGTGAACAATTTAACTTGCGCTACAGGAAAACCGATCTGTAGAAACTGCCTGTACCTTCTTAATATCTTTTCTATGGTTCAGAGTTGTAATCTATGTGTTTCTGCAGAGCTGTCTCTACCTGGTTTGCTCTGCTTTTAGGAGCTCATTGTTTTCTATGGTTCAGAGTTGTAATCTATGTGTTTCTGCAGAGCTGTCTCTACCTGGTTTGCTCTGCTTTTAGGAGCTCATTGTTTTCTAATGCCACACCTGCTAGATTCTAAACTACAGTAACATTCAAATATACAGACGTGCTCAAATTTGTTGGTACCCCTCCACAAAAAACGAAGAATGCACAATTTTCTCTGAAATAACTTGAAACTGACAAAAGTAATTGGCATCCACCATTGTTTATTCCATATTTAATAGAAATCAGACTTTGCTTTTGATTTTTTATTCAACATAATATTGTAAATAAGAAAAATGAAAATGGCATGGACAAAAATGATGGGACCACTAACCTAATATTTTGCACAACCTTAGAGGTAATCACTGCAATCAAACGTTTTCTGTAGCTCTCAATGAGACTTCTGCACCTGTTAACAGGTAGTTTGGCCCACTCTTCCTGAGCAACTGCTCCAGCTGTCTCAGGTTTGATGGGTGCCTTCTCCAGACTGCAAGTTTCAGCTCTTTCCATAGATGTTCGATAGGATTCAGATCAGGACTCATAGGAGGCCAGTTCAGAATAGTCCGATGTTTTGTTCTTATCCATTCTTGGGTGCTTTTAGCTGTGTGTTTTGGGTCATTATCCTGTTGGAGGACCCATGACCTGCAACTGAGACAGAGCTTTCTGACACTGGGCAGTACGTTTCGCTCCAGAATGCCTTGATAGTCTTGAGATTTCATTGTGCCCTGCACAGATTCAAGGCACCCTGTGCCAGGCTAAGCAAAGCAGCCCCAAAACATAACCGAGCCTCGTCCATGTTTCACTGTAGGTATGGTGTTCTTTTCTTTGAAAGCTTCATTTTTTCATCTGTAAACATAGAGCTGATGTGACTTGCCAAAAAGCTCCAGTTTTGACTCATCTGTCCAAAGGACATTCTCCCAGAAGGATTGTGGCTTGTCAATATGCATTTTAGCAAATTCCAGTCTGGCTTTTTTATGTTTTTCTTTCAAAAGTGGAGTCCTCCTGGGTCTTCTTCCATGGAGCCCACTTTCGCTCAAAAAGCGACGGATGGTGCGATCAGAAACTGACGTACCTTCACCTCGGAGTTCAGCTTGTATCTCTTTGGCAGTTATCCTTGGTTCTTTTTCTACCATTCGCACTATCCTTCTGTTCAATCTGGGGTCGATTTTCCTCTTGCGGCCGCGCCCAGGGAGGTTGGCTACAGTTCCATGGACCTTAAACTTCTTAATAATATTTGCAACTGTTGTCACAGGAACATCAAGCTGCTTGGAGATGGCCTTGTAGCCTTTACCTTTACCATGCTTGTCTATTATTTTCTTTCTGATCTCCTCAGACAACTCTCTCCTTTGCTTTCTCTGGTCCATGTTCAGTGTGGTGCACACAATGATACCAAACAGCACAGTGACTACTTTTCTCAATTTAAATAGGCTGAATGACTGATTACAAGATTGGAGACATGTGTGATACTAATTAAAGAAACTTATTAGTTTGAAATATCACTATAATCCAATTATTTATTATCTTTTCTAAGGGGTACCAACAAATGTGTCCAGGCCATTTTAGAATATCTTTGTAGAATAAGCAATAATTCATCTCTTTTCACAGCTTCTTTGCTTTATTCTATGACATACAAAGGCATGCAAGTATACATGATAAAATAGCTTTTAATTTCATCACATTTCAGGAGGAATGAAGCATTATTTCAATGAGCTGTAAGGGTACCAACAAATTTGATCACGTCTGTAAACCCAAGTGAGAAGGGCTTTAAAAACTCTTCTATGAAAGATCTCCTCATTCCTGGTTTCTGCTCGTATTGATTTTATTTATTATTATTATTATTATTATTATTATTATTATTATTTCAGCAAATGAACAAAGTGATGCTTCATCCAACTTATCCAACTCCACCAACAATGACAGGTAAAGATATATTTTCATGCACTTTTAATTACTATTTGTTCTGTTCTTTTTCTTAATCAATCAATCATTAACCCAGAAACATGTATTAAACAGCACTGCTTGCATTTCAAAATATGTACTGTTTTTGTTCAATTGAATGGAGGGGTTTAGAAAGTTCTGTACTTGAACTCAGTGTTCTCTTGAGAATCAGCTGTAGCCTATGGTTTGAGATTGGTACTGTGGCCTATGGTATGTTATTTAAGTTGACAGTTGCCTGACTCTTCTGAGCTACATAAGATTTTGTGTTTCCTGTGAGTCTCACATGCATAACGGACGCCAGTGTCAAAAGTACGCTTGTGGGTCCCCTTCTTAATCAAATGTGATGATTGTAAATCTCTTCTCATGTTTCATGTTTCATGTGACATCTTCCTGCTAAACTTGATAAAGATGATAACAGCTTGTGAAAATTGGAACTGCATGTAAACCTGGCCAGTGACGTGCACTGATACTCCAGCATTGTCTTGATAGGACAGAGCACAGCACACCAACAAGGAGGGTAGAGTTCAGAGGAGAGCCTGAGAGCGCTCCTGCTTCTCACTGATACTCCAGCATGGACTTGATAGGACAGAGCACAGCACACCAACAAGGAGGGTAGAGTTCAGAGGAGAGCCTGAGAGCGCTCCTGCTTCTCACTGATACTCCAGCATTGTCTTGATAGGACAGAGCACAGCACACCAACAAGGAGAGTAGAGTTCAGAGGAGAGCCTGAGAGCGCTCCTGCTTCTCACTGATACTCCCGCATTGTCTTGATAGGACAGAGCACAGCACACCAACAAGGAGGGTAGAGTTCAGAGGAGAGCCTGAGAGCGCTCCTGCTTCTCACTGATACTCCAGCATGGACTTGATAGGACAGAGCACAGCACACCAACAAGGAGGGTAGAGTTCAGAGGAGAGCCTGAGAGCGCTCCTGCTTCTCACTGATACTCCAGCATTGTCTTGATAGGACAGAGCACAGCACACCAACAAGGAGGGTAGAGTTCAGAGGAGAGCCTGAGAGCGCTCCTGCTTCTCACTGATACTCCAGCATTGTCTTGATAGGACAGAGCACAGCACACCAACAAGGAGGGTAGAGTTCAGAGGAGAGCCTGAGAGCGCTCCTGCTTCTCGCATTCCTGCTGCACTCAGTCCTGGGGACACTCAGAGCTGAGCTGCTTCACAGATCTGGGATCATTCCTTTCACTGTCTTTCATCTCGTCTGTTTTGGTCACTGCTATAGTACAGCTTTATACAGGGATGTGTTATACATTTCTGTGTTATTGAGACTGAAATCTATATCGGACTCTTCTGACTGATCTCATCTGTTTTAATCCCATCACAGCTTATACATTATTGGGTATAATTTTCATTCTGTTCACAGCAGAGTAAAATGAGCCTCCATCTTCTGTAAGGATGAAATGGTGTGACTGTAACAGAGGTGCAGGGAGCAGCAGTTAGGATTTTGAGTTTTTTCTTGCTAGTTTTGAGGGTGCAAACACAAACACAGACTGACTCCATTGTGCTTTTCTCACCCATGTGCTTTACTAACCACAGTCTCTTTGTTCCATGTCTGTATTGTTCCAGGTGTGACCCCATTGCAGAGAAGCTGATGACACAGACAGAATAAACGACTCAGCTGAGGCTTCATCTTTTCCACTTCATTGTGCCTGATGTTACCACACAGAGCGATCGCACAAACCAATAGACAAGGAAGCTGTGTGGCAGCCGTCTGTGTCAAATTAAGAATGTGAAGTCATTTGTAGAATTATTATATGTCATGTATTATTATTTTACGGAAGCTTTGAGATGTACAGAAGATGTTCACTTTTCAGTGTACCTGTAATATTTCTGTAAATAGTAAATATATATATATATTAGTGTCACTTCTTTAACTTCTTTCAGTCTTAAATAATGTAATGAGTCAAACTCTCTGAAAAAACATTCATTAAATAACTCAAGTGAAGCTTTTTGAGAAGCATCTTGAAATGTGATCAAGAGTATCATGTGAAGCATAAATGTGTTTGTGAGGGCTGGGAGCCCCGCACATGAAAAGAGGGCAGGGCACAGCCCTGTGTAAAATGTATTTGTTTTGATTTAAATGTATTATTTGTTTACTTTAGAACCGGGTCACCCCTCCGCCCCTGTGCAATTTATCATTTTGTATTTATTTTGTGGTGTTATTATTATTATTATTATTATTATTATTATTATTATTATTATTACTGTGGTGAGTTATTATTATTATTATTATTATTATTATTGTGGTGAGTTATTATTATTATTATTATTATTATTATTATTATTATTATTATTTGTTAATGTGACAGTGAAGAGTCGTAGGTTTTGTTTGGCAGCGTGGATGGGAAGCCCCATCCACAATTTTACAACCTCGTGGTAATGTGTGGCTGTCGCTAGTGCGTTGTTAAACTAGCCGGCAGTCGCACGTAATTAATAAACTGGTGCAGATAGTGGCCGAGGGGTAATAGAATCATTACTAGCTAGTTAAACCCCTCGGCACGGTATATAAACCTGCAGCGCTCTCAGTTGGGGGTGGAGAGTAGTGGGGAGAACACGAGCGAGAGAAGACGTCTGAAATCAAAAGAAACTAAGAAACCAAGGATCAGTGAAGGCTGCTGCCCAGCCCGACTTGTCTTCCTCAGTGTTGGTGATGTTGTTTTGTTTGATTTATTTTTACTCTGTGTGTGTTTATTCTTGTTATTTAAATAAACGGCGCTGCAGCGTCTTTGTGCACTGCAGTATTTCTCTTTTGTGTTTCTTCCTGCGTCTGGCCTGACGTCACCACACGGCTACCCTGTCACAGTCTTTATTGTACAGTCAGCAATACAGCAGTAGATATATGGGGGCACCTCTAAAATCAACACTTTGCATTCATGTAATGGTAAAGAACAAACAGATCAGAACAGGCATTGGGTTTCTTGTTTTGTTTTGCAGTATTTCATATATTATGTGGTTGTCTGACAGACATTAGCATTGTGGTAACTACATTCTAAACCCCATCCTCCTTGGACTTCCTCCCATAGACTGATCAGGAAAAATCCAAGATGACAGCACATTAAAATACAGAATCCATAAAACTGTAAAATAAAACCATTCCAATATGTAAAGCACATGCTCAGCTGGTACAGTATAAACCATTCCAATATGTGAAGCACGTGCTCAGCTGGTACAGTATAAACCATTCCAATATGTGAAGCACGTGCTCAGCTGGTACAGTATAAACCATTCCAATATGTGAAGCACGTGCTCAGCTGGTACAGTATAAACCATTCCAATATGTGAAGCACGTGCTCAGCTGGTACAGTATAAACCATTCCAATATGTGAAGCACGTGCTCAGCTGGTACAGTATAAACCATTCCAATATGTGAAGCACGTGCTCAGCTGGTACAGTATAAACCATTCCAATATGTGAAGCACGTGCTCAGCTGGTACAGATACATTCTGAGTTGATGAAATGCATTCATACCCATCTCATCCAAACAGCATTGTTTATAATGATAATTAACAGTATATTTCAAACTGATCTAACAAGCAGCATGTTTTAACAGAAACATCTTTAAAAGTGCAATCCTGTAAGCTTTTCAATGCTTTCTCTTTTGTGATTCGTTTCCATTCTCTCGGGATATCAGCTTGATTTGCATTGTAGTCCTCAGCAAACTGTTCATTAAATGTGACCAGGACATGCTTCCAGTAGTCAGAGGCTTCAATGTTTGAATTTTACAGTCAGAGGCTTCAATGTTTGAATTTTACAGTCAGAGGCTTCAATGTTTGAATTTTACAGTCAGAGGCTTCAATGTTTGATATTGTTTCTATGGATAGAAATTCCAATGTGTATCTTTGTTCTGGAATGTACACCTACTATTTGCATTGGATCAGCACCTGGATTCTAGTGGTTTCCTTGAGTCCTCGAATGCATACCTGGCAGTCCATTCGCTTGATGCACTGAAGCAACGTGGTCTTTGTGACCCGCTCCTCCAGCCATCCCTCTACAACTAAACACTCTCTCGACCAATTCATTCTGTGGTTTAAAGGGCAGATCAGAGAGTGTGTGTTTGATGTCACACTCTTCAGAAAATTCAGCACTCGCCGTCTGCTTCAAATCCTCAATAAAATCTATGTTGCACAAACTCCTCGTTGTTGGCATTGATTTAAAACAGAATGGCTCCCAAAGTGACCCTGGGAATCGCAATGTCTTTATAGTTCTGCAGAAGATCTCAAACTCAGAAATCGCAATGTCTTTAAAGTGCTGCAGAAGATCTCAAACTCAGAAATCGCAATGTCTTTAAAGTGCTGCAGAAGATCTCAAACTCAGAAATCGCAATGTCTTTAAAGTGCTGCAGAAGATCTCAAACTCAGAAATCGCAATGTCTTTAAAGTGCTGCAGAAGATCTCAAACTCAGAAATCGCAATGTCTTTAAAGTGCTGCAGAAGATCTCAAACTCAGAAATCGCAATGTCTTTATAGTGCTGCAGAAGATCTCAAACTCAGAAATTGCAATGTCTTTATCCAAAGTGCTGCAGAAGATCTCAAACTCTGAAATCGCAATGTCTTTATAGTGCTACAGAACTGATAACTGGAAAAATGTCCAAGAGGTAAACTCCAAAGCTTTTGCTTCTGTCAAAATGTCATCTACGATTTCTATTCCATGGCCCCGGTTTACATATTGCTTGACAGCATGCGTCAGGGCGATATCTGTTAATTTCTTAGCTTTCTTTTGGCACTGATCTATCTCTTGATAAAGGTCTGTAAAAGTAGACAAGTACTGAGATTTGAACTTCTCCAGACACAACCACTTTAGCTCAAGATTGAACATGGACTTGGTCTTTAGACCCTAATGTTCTTACACCCACTCATCTACAGTGTGTAGCAGCTTTCTTGAATAGGTTTCATGGTGATCTGCTCCATTTGCTTTTTTCTCAGTGTCAAACTCACAACAGCATGCTATTATATGTGTTGCCAACTGATTTTCTGCTTCTTGTAATCAGCTTTCAAAGACAGTCTGATTCCCTGGTACCACTTGAGATGTGTTTGTCACTAAGATAAAATACTTTTTACCATAGTGAGTCAAATCCGGGACAGTTTGTAAAATCTGATTAAACGAACTGCCTTGGCTGCTTTAGTTCTGTCTCAGTTCATTAGATATGTCTAACGCAACATCCCGTTTCTCTAATCCTTTCAGCTGCAGTTCAGATTGCGTCTGTTGCCGCATATTTTCAAATTCTTGGTTTAGCTGAACATCAGACATCACTGTTTCTTTTACTACAGCTTTCAAGCAGCTTCATAACTCTTCGATTTTGACTAAGGGCTGTTCATGAATGTGGTCTGGTTTTCTTTGAGGTAGTTCGTTTGCTACCCAGGAATCCACGTGTCTATGAAAGGACCACTCCTAGTTTGAAAATTCAATACACAGTTTAGTTTACTGCCACCGGACTGTTCCTGAAGCTGAAAATGAAATTCTCCTGTTTAACTGCACTCCCCAAACCTGTCACTCACTTCAGGAATTCTGTTATTTGAGTTTCACTGTAGCCTGTGTTCACAGGTGCGCTGGTGGAGTCCATCCCACAGACCAGGGATATATCGATTATTCCTCTGCATTGTACAGCATGACATCTGTGAATCATCTGTGGATGCTTGATTTTCTATTCTGACGGCTGCCTCTGTCATCAACCAAACTTTTATCACGGGCCGCATATCCAGAAAACTAGTTTAACCTAATGTGTGTAGCGGGCCGCACATTACCAAAGAATAATCCGAGTTTAACCCTTAGCTGCAATATACATAGGCATACACATAGAGGCAATTTCCTTTAGAATTACTGTTCATTTGATTTCATACTGCACAATACACATCACAAACAAAAACATACAAAACAATTAAAAACAAAGCATTAATATCGTTACCATATACACACGCATTGCACAATAACACAGAGCAAATTAAATATCTACTTGCTGAAGCGGTTTTTATTTTAGCCAACGAGTTGTTCAGTTGTAGCAGCAATGCACTAGCAAAAGCCACAAGGCAGTGATGTCAGCTCCCTAGCAACAAGCCTCCTATGTTGGGAATGGGTTCTTTCAATGCAGCGGGTTTGTGCATTTCAGAAAGGAGAGGAAGACTCGTGAAATGAGTTGGAGACAAGCTGATGAGAAACGGTTACGCTCCGCAGTACGAATTAAAATGGTGTGCTGCTTTTATGTGAAAAATTTGAAAAAGCAAGTCAACAAAGTTTAAAAAAATATTCCTTCAGTGAAATGGAATGAATTCACTGGGCCGCAGTCAGAGGATAAACAGGCCGTGGATTGCGAGTCCCGGCTCTAAAATGATTTCCATTACACGAGAGTAGATGTTAAAACTTCATGCTGATTTGAACTCGGCTCTCGCCAAGATAAGCACCAACTAAGACGTAGCTTTACAGTAAACTAATGTGATCCATATGCGTCTCCATCCATTTACGTTTCCTTCCATATGATGATGTAGATATCCTTCTGTCTGGTGTTAATGGCTGAAGTGTAATGCTGGCTCCAGGGATCAGCTTATTTTGCCTCCCTGGCGCATCAGCACACACAACGGCTGCGATGCTGGCTCCGGGGATCAACCAAAGTGCGGCCTCCCCAGCGCATCAGCATGACAACCGTCTGGATTGAGCTAAGTAGGGTACATCTCTGGGGTTTTCAAGTGGGCACCTTCCATCCTCAGTGTTTCGTCGACTAGCCCACGACACCTCAAGAGGGCTCGACGGTGATTCTGGCGTCCCAGCATCACCCCCCTCCGTCCCCCACTCAACTCAGCCCAGCTTACTTACCTGTCCCCAGCCAGAATCTTTCCGTCTCAACCACAGCCAGTTGCTGCTCCTCTCTGCTGCTTCAGATAAGTTCTTCACTGTGCGACGCAACTCTTGGCCACTGAATCCGACGTCTCTGAGAAACCGGGTTGTAGAGTGTGCCACAAATCCTCGACAACCCACTTCCACTGGGTAAACCCGAACTCTCCATCCTCGCTGTTCCGCTTCAGTGGCTAGTTGAGCATACCGCAGTTTCTTCCTCTCATACGCCTCATCTACAGCATCCTCCCATGGCACTGTTAACTCTACCAGGTGAACAAGGCGTGCTGATCCAGACCACAAGACAATATCTGGTCGAAGGTTAGTGGTGGCAATCTCAGGTGGAAAAATAAGCCGTTGACCAACATCTGCCAGCATTTTCCAGTCTCTAGCAGCTTCCAGTTGTCCTGGGCGAGGATTGGTTTTAACACCTTTTCTTGGTGGTTGCTCTCCTGGGCGGAGGAATGTTGTCTTTTGTGTGTAATGTTTTGATGGAACAGGTGGCAACTTATTGGTCATGTTACGCTTGTCTTCCAATGCTAAGGCCAAACATCGCAGCACCTGGTCATGGCGCCAAGTAAACCGTCCTTGGCTAAGAGCCACCTTACATCCTGTCAAAATGTGCCTTAATGTTGCAGGTGATGAACACAAAGGACATGAGGGATCCTCTCCTACCCAGAGGTTTAGGTTCTGTGGTGATGGGAGAACATCATATGTTGACCTGATGAGGAAACTGATCCTGCTCTGTTCCATTGACCATAGGTCTTGCCAGCCAATCTTGCGTTGTTCCACACTCTCCCATCTCATCCATTCTCCCTGTTTGGCCTGGGAAATGGCCTTTATAGACCTCATCCTCTCCTCCTGCTTTTGCACCTCGTTGACTACCAGCTTCCTTCTTTGAGCTGGGGCCGCCTTGTGCCATGTAGGAGGAGTTTAACTGAAACCAAGACCCCCTCTTCCATGCTGAACTTGCCCCATGATATCACCAATTCGAAGGGCAGCCTTTGCATCTTCCACAGCTTTCTTTGCCGCCCACTTTCTTCCAGTTTTCAACACAGGTGCTGCCTCCCTTACGCATTTATCGCGTGACTCTACTAATGTCATTTCCAATCTGACCTTGGCGCACTTAAACTCCTCGGTTAGAGCAGAGACTGGTAGCTGCAGTATTCCTTTACCATAAAGTCCCACTCTGCTGAGGCAGCGTGGAACTCCCAACCATTTCCTGATGTATGAACTGATTAAAGCTTCCAGCTTCTCTACTGTTGTCAAAGAAACCTCGTACACAGTCAGTGGCCACAGCAACCTCGGCAGTAGACCAAACTGAAAGCACCAGAGTTTTAGTTTACCTGGTAGAGCGCAGCTGTCTATGCTCTTCAACCCTTCCACTGCTTGTTGTCTAACTTCTCCCACACGAACTGTGTCCTTTAGATCCCCGTCGTACCATCTCCCAAGACTCTTCACTGGCTTCTCAGACACTGTTGGTATTGCCTCACAATTAATGAAGAATGTTTTATCTACTACTTTGCCTTTAATTATAGAGATGCTCCTTGATTTAGTGGGCTTGAATTGCATTCGAATTGAATTGAATTGCAAAAGATGCTTCCTGCCCCTCATGTTTTTCTAATGCACAGATACATCTCCCATGTTTCGCTGCACAGAGACGATTTGGATTCTTCCCGATTTCATTTCTTCTAAGGAAGGCATGCTCCTCTGTCTGTAACTGTTCTCTGGTGTTTTCCATTGACATGTTTATTATTGTTTAGCCCAGGGGTTCCCAAAGGTTTGTTCAAGGAGGACCGCTTAACATGTGGGACATTGGGTGGTGGCCGCTTAATAAAATGCACCTATAATTAATAACCAATATGTGCAATAAACACAATATACCTATACCTAAGACGGACATCTTTTCAGCTGCCTTCTTTTTTGGTTTTTGAAATATGATTTTTCATTTTTTTTTTATTTAGGTTTGATTTGATCATGTTTGTATTTCTACTTTATTGGCTGGTTTCACAGACCCAGATTAGGACTCATCTTAATTTACTTTACCTATATTAACACTAGGTAGTCCAGGACTAGTATCAGGGTCTGTGAAACCAGCCATTATGTGTTTGTTTATGGGGACATCCTAAAATGCTTACTGTGGCTTAATGTGTTTAAATGGAAAACAAATGCTTACAAACTTTGCCAAGATCAGGCTTAACAATTCCCAATACTATCCTAAAACAAGTCGTGGTTTTTATTAATATAATAATGTTCAGTCCTAACAATAACCTGGTAATGTGAACTGCTGGTAATGTGAACTGCTGGTAAAGTGAACACATTGTAATGTGAACTGCTGGTAATGTGAACTGCTGGTAATGTGAACACATTGTAATGTGAACTGCTGGTAATGTGAACACATTGTATTGTGAACTGCTGGTAATGTGAACTGCTGGTAAAGTGAACACATTGTAATTTGAACTGCTGGTAATGTGAACTGCTGGTAATGTGAACTGCTGGTGATGTGAACACATTGTAATGTGAACTGCTGGTAATGTGAACACATTGTAATGTGAACTGCTGGTAATGTGAACTGCTGGTAAAGTGAACACATTGTAATTTGAACTGCTGGTAATGTGAACTGCTGGTAATGTGAACTGCTGGTAAAGTGAACACATTGTAATTTGAACTGCTGGTAATGTGAACTGCTGGTAATGTGAACTGCTGGTAATGTGAACACATTGTAATGTGAACTGCTGGTAAAGTGAACACATTGTAATGTGAACTGCTGGTAATGTGAACAAACTGTAAAGTGAACACATTGTAATGTGAACTGCTGGTAATGTGAACTGCTGGCAACGTGGACTGCTGATAATGTGAACTGCTGGTAATGTGAACACATTGTAATGTGAACTGCTGGTAATGTGAACACATTGTAATGTGAACTGCTGGTAATGTGAACACATTGTAATGTGAACTGCTGGTAATGTGAACTGCTGGTAATGTGAACACATTGTAATGTGAACTGCTGGTAATGTGAACTGCTGGTAATGTGAACTGCTGGCAATGTGAACTGCTGGTAATGTGAACACATTGTAATGTGGACTGCTGGTAATGTGAACACATTGTAATGTGAACTGCTGGTAATGTGAACTGCTGGTAATGTGAACACATTCTAATGTGAACTGCTGGTAATGTGAACTGCTGGTAATGTGAACTGCTGGTAATGTGAACTGATGGCAATGTGAACACATTGTAATGTGAACTGCTGGTAATGTGAACACATTGTAATGTGAACTGCTGGTAATGTGAACTGCTGGTAATGTGAACACATTCTAATGTGAACTGCTGGTAATGTGAACTGCTGGTAATGTGAACTGCTGGTAATATGAACTGATGGCAATGTGAACTGCTGGTAATGTGAACTGCTGGTAATGTGAACACATTCTAATGTGAACTGCTGGTAATGTGAACTGCTGGTAATGTGAACACATTGTAATGTGAACTGCTGGTAATGTGAACTGCTGGTAATGTGAACACATTGTAATGTGAACTGCTGGTAATGTGAACACATTCTAATGTGAACTGCTGGTAATGTGAACTGCTGGTAATGTGAACACATTGTAATGTGAACTGCTGGTAATGTGAACTGCTGGTAATGTGAACACATTGTAATGTGAACTGCTGGTAATGTGAACACATTCTAATGTGAACTGCTGGTAATGTGAACTGCTGGTAATGTGAACACATTGTAATGTGAACTGCTGGTAATGTGAACTGCTGGTAATGTGAACACATTGTAATGTGAACTGCTGGTAATGTGAACACATTGTAATGTGAACTGCTGGTAATGTGAACTGCTGGTAATGTGAACACATTGTAATGTGAACCGCTGGTAATGTGAACACATTGTAATGTGAACACATTGTAATGTGAACCGCTGGTAATGTGAACACATTGTAATGTGAACTGCTGGTAATGTGAACACATTGTAATGTGAACTGCTGGTAATGTGAACTGCTGTAAATGTGAACACATTGTAATGTGAACTGCTAGTAATGTGAACTGCTGGTAATGTGAACTGCTGGTAATGTGAACTGCTGGCAATGTGAACTGCTGGTAATGTGAACACATTGTAATGTGGACTGCTGGCAATGTGAACTGCTGGTAATGTGAACTGCTGGTAATGTGAACACATTGTAATGTGAACTGCTGGTAATGTGAACACATTGTAATGTGAACTGCTGGTGATGTGAACTGCTGGTAATGTGAACACATTGTAATGTGAACTGCTAGTAATGTGAACTGCTGGTAATGTGAACTGCTGGTAATGTGAACTGCTGGCAATGTGAACTGCTGGTAATGTGAACTGCTGGTAATGTGAACACATTGTAATGTGAACTGCTGGTAATGTGAACACATTGTAATGTGAACTGCTGGTAATGTGAACACATTGTAATGTGAACTGCTGGTAATGTGAACTGCTGGTAATGTGAACACATTGTAATGTGGACTGCTGGTAATGTGAACACATTGTAATGTGAACTGCTGGTAATGTGAACACATTGTAATGTGAACTGCTGGTAATGTGAACACATTGTAATGTGAACTGCTGGTAATGTGAACACATTGTAATATGAACTGCTGGCAATGTGAACACATTGTAATGTGAACTGCTAGTAATGTGAACTGCTGGTAATGTGAACTGCTGGCAATGTGAACTGCTGGTAATGTGAACTGTTGGTAATGTGAACACATTGTAATGTGAACTGCTAGTAATGTGAACTGCTGGTAATGTGAACTGCTGGCAATGTGAACTGCTGGCAATGTGAACTGCTGGTAATGTGAACTGCAGGTAATGTGAACACATTCTAATGTGAACTGCTGGTAATGTGAACTGCTGGTAATGTGAACTGCTGGTAATGTGAACACTTGTAATGTGAACTGCTGGCAATGTGAACTGCTGGTAATGTGAACTGATGGCAATGTGAACTGCTGGTAATGTGAACTGCAGGTAATGTGAACACATTCTAATGTGAACTGCTGGTAATGTGAACTGCTGGTAATGTGAACAGCTGGTAATGTGAACTGCTGGTAATGTGAACACATTGTAATGTGAACTGCTGGTAATGTGAACACATTGTAATGTGAACTGCTGGTAATGTGAACACATTGTAATGTGAACTGCTGGTAATGTGAACTGCTGGCAATGTGGACTGATGGTAATGTGAACTGCTGGTAATGTGAACACATTGTAATGTGAACTGCTGGTAATGTGAACTGCTGGCAATGTGGACTGATGGTAATGTGAACTGCTGGTAATGTGAACACATTGTAATGTGAACTGTTGGTAATGTGAACACATTGTAATGTGAACTGCTGGTAATGTGAACACATTGTAATGTGAACTGCTGGTAATGTGAACTTCTGGTAATGTGAACTGCTGGTAATGTGAACTGCTGGTAATGTGAACTGCTGGTAATGTGAACACATTGTAATGTGAACTGCTGGTAATGTGAACACATTCTAATGTGAACTGCTGGTAATGTGAACTGCTGGTAATGTGAACACATTGTAATGTGGACTGCTGGTAATGTGAACACATTGTAATGTGAACTGCTGGTAATGTGAACACATTGTAATGTGAACTGTTGGTAATGTGAACACATTGTAATGTGAACTGCTGGTAATGTGAACACATTCTAATGTGAACTGCTGGTAATGTGAACACATTGTAATGTGAACTGCTGGTAATGTGAACTGCTGGTAATGTGAACTGCTGTTAATGTGAACACATTGTAATGTGAACTGCTAGTAATGTGAACTGCTGGTAATGTGAACTGCTGGCAATGTGAACTGCTGGCAATGTGAACTGCTGGTAATGTGAACTGCAGGTAATGTGAACACATTCTAATGTGAACTGCTGGTAATGTGAACACATTGTAATGTGAACTGCTGGTAATGTGAACACATTGTAATGTGAACTGCTGGTAATGTGAACACATTGTAATATGAACTGCTGGCAATGTGAACACATTGTAATGTGAACTGCTAGTAATGTGAACTGCTGGTAATGTGAACTGCTGGCAATGTGAACTGCTGGTAATGTGAACTGTTGGTAATGTGAACACATTGTAATGTGAACTGCTAGTAATGTGAACTGCTGGTAATGTGAACTGCTGGCAATGTGAACTGCTGGCAATGTGAACTGCTGGTAATGTGAACTGCAGGTAATGTGAACACATTCTAATGTGAACTGCTGGTAATGTGAACTGCTGGTAATGTGAACTGCTGGTAATGTGAACACATTGTAATGTGAACTGCTGGCAATGTGAACTGCTGGTAATGTGAACTGATGGCAATGTGAACTGCTGGTAATGTGAACTGCAGGTAATGTGAACACATTCTAATGTGAACTGCTGGTAATGTGAACTGCTGGTAATGTGAACTGCTGGTAATGTGAACACATTGTAATGTGAACTGCTGGTAATGTGAACACATTGTAATGTGAACTGCTGGTAATGTGAACACATTGTAATGTGAACTGCTGGTAATGTGAACTGCTGGTAACGTGAACTGCTGGCAATGTGGACTGATGGTAATGTGAACTGCTGGTAATGTGAACACATTGTAATGTGAACTGCTGGTAATGTGAACTGCTGGCAATGTGGACTGATGGTAATGTGAACTGCTGGTAATGTGAACACATTGTAATGTGAACTGCTGGTAATGTGAACTGCTGGCAATGTGAACACATTGTAATGTGAACTGCTGGTAATGTGAACTGCTGGTAATGTGAACTGCTGGTAATGTGAACTGCTGGTAATGTGAACACATTCTAATGTGAACTGCTGGTAATGTGAACACATTGTAATGTGAACTGTTGGTAATGTGAACACATTGTAATGTGAACTGCTGGTAATGTGAACACATTGTAATGTGAACTGCTGGTAATGTGAACTGCTGGTAATGTGAACTGCTGGTAATGTGAACTGCTGATAATGTGAACACATTCTAATGTGAACTGCTGGTAATGTGAACACATTGTAATGTGAACTGCTGGTGATGTGAACTGCTGGTAATGTGAACACATTGTAATGTGAACTGCTGGTAATGTGAACTGCTGGCAATGTGAACTGCTGGTAATGTGAACTGCTGGTAATGTGAACACATTGTAATGTGAACTGCTGGTAATGTGAACACATTGTAATGTGAACTGCTGGTAATGTGAACACATTGTAATGTGAACTGCTGGTAATGTGAACTGCTGGTAATGTGAACACATTGTAATGTGGACTGCTGGTAATGTGAACACATTGTAATGTGAACTGCTGGTAATGTGAACACATTGTAATGTGAACTGCTGGTAATGTGAACACATTGTAATGTGAACTGCTGGTAATGTGAACACATTGTAATATGAACTGCTGGCAATGTGAACACATTGTAATGTGAACTGCTAGTAATGTGAACTGCTGGTAATGTGAACTGGTGGCAATGTGAACTGCTGGTAATGTGAACTGTTGGTAATGTGAACACATTGTAATGTGAACTGCTAGTAATGTGAACTGCTGGTAATGTGAACTGCTGGCAATGTGAACTGCTGGCAATGTGAACTGCTGGTAATGTGAACTGCAGGTAATGTGAACACATTCTAATGTGAACTGCTGGTAATGTGAACTGCTGGTAATGTGAACTGCTGGTAATGTGAACACTTGTAATGTGAACTGCTGGCAATGTGAACTGCTGGTAATGTGAACTGATGGCAATGTGAACTGCTGGTAATGTGAACTGCAGGTAATGTGAACACATTCTAATGTGAACTGCTGGTAATGTGAACTGCTGGTAATGTGAACTGCTGGTAATGTGAACACATTGTAATGTGAACTGCTGGTAATGTGAACACATTGTAATGTGAACTGCTGGTAATGTGAACTGCTGGTAATGTGAACACATTGTAATGTGAACTGCTGGTAATGTGAACACATTGTAATGTGAACTGCTGGTAATGTGAACTGCTGGCAATGTGGACTGATGGTAATGTGAACTGCTGGTAATGTGAACACATTGTAATGTGAACTGCTGGTAATGTGAACTGCTGGCAATGTGGACTGATGGTAATGTGAACTGCTGGTAATGTGAACACATTGTAATGTGAACTGTTGGTAATGTGAACACATTGTAATGTGAACTGCTGGTAATGTGAACACATTGTAATGTGAACTGCTGGTAATGTGAACTTCTGGTAATGTGAACTGCTGGTAATGTGAACTGCTGGTAATGTGAACTGCTGGTAATGTGAACACATTGTAATGTGAACTGCTGGTAATGTGAACACATTCTAATGTGAACTGCTGGTAATGTGAACTGCTGGCAATGTGAACTGCTGGTAATGTGAACTGCTGGTAATGTGAACACATTGTAATGTGAACTGCTGGTAATGTGAACACATTGTAATGTGAACTGCTGGTAATGTGAACACATTGTAATGTGAACTGCTGGTAATGTGAACTGCTGGTAATGTGAACACATTGTAATGTGGACTGCTGGTAATGTGAACACATTGTAATGTGAACTGCTGGTAATGTGAACACATTGTAATGTGAACTGTTGGTAATGTGAACACATTGTAATGTGAACTGCTGGTAATGTGAACACATTCTAATGTGAACTGCTGGTAATGTGAACACATTGTAATGTGAACTGCTGGTAATGTGAACTGCTGGTAATGTGAACTGCTGTTAATGTGAACACATTGTAATGTGAACTGCTAGTAATGTGAACTGCTGGTAATGTGAACTGCTGGCAATGTGAACTGCTGGCAATGTGAACTGCTGGTAATGTGAACTGCAGGTAATGTGAACACATTCTAATGTGAACTGCTGGTAATGTGAACACATTGTAATGTGAACTGCTGGTAATGTGAACACATTGTAATGTGAACTGCTGGTAATGTGAACACATTGTAATATGAACTGCTGGCAATGTGAACACATTGTAATGTGAACTGCTAGTAATGTGAACTGCTGGTAATGTGAACTGCTGGCAATGTGAACTGCTGGTAATGTGAACTGTTGGTAATGTGAACACATTGTAATGTGAACTGCTAGTAATGTGAACTGCTGGTAATGTGAACTGCTGGCAATGTGAACTGCTGGCAATGTGAACTGCTGGTAATGTGAACTGCAGGTAATGTGAACACATTCTAATGTGAACTGCTGGTAATGTGAACTGCTGGTAATGTGAACTGCTGGTAATGTGAACACATTGTAATGTGAACTGCTGGCAATGTGAACTGCTGGTAATGTGAACTGATGGCAATGTGAACTGCTGGTAATGTGAACTGCAGGTAATGTGAACACATTCTAATGTGAACTGCTGGTAATGTGAACTGCTGGTAATGTGAACTGCTGGTAATGTGAACACATTGTAATGTGAACTGCTGGTAATGTGAACACATTGTAATGTGAACTGCTGGTAATGTGAACACATTGTAATGTGAACTGCTGGTAATGTGAACTGCTGGTAACGTGAACTGCTGGCAATGTGGACTGATGGTAATGTGAACTGCTGGTAATGTGAACACATTGTAATGTGAACTGCTGGTAATGTGAACTGCTGGCAATGTGGACTGATGGTAATGTGAACTGCTGGTAATGTGAACACATTGTAATGTGAACTGCTGGTAATGTGAACTGCTGGCAATGTGAACACATTGTAATGTGAACTGCTGGTAATGTGAACTGCTGGTAATGTGAACTGCTGGTAATGTGAACTGCTGGTAATGTGAACACATTCTAATGTGAACTGCTGGTAATGTGAACACATTGTAATGTGAACTGTTGGTAATGTGAACACATTGTAATGTGAACTGCTGGTAATGTGAACACATTGTAATGTGAACTGCTGGTAATGTGAACTGCTGGTAATGTGAACTGCTGGTAATGTGAACTGCTGGTAATGTGAACACATTCTAATGTGAACTGCTGGTAATGTGAACTGCTGGCAATGTGAACACATTCTAATGTGAACTGCTGGTAATGTGAACTGCTGGTAATGTGAACACATTGTAATGTGGACTGCTGGTAATGTGAACACATTGTAATGTGAACTGCTGGTAATGTGAACACATTGTAATGTGAACTGTTGGTAATGTGAACACATTGTAATGTGAACTGCTGGTAATGTGAACACATTGTAATGTGAACTGCTGGTAATGTGAACTGCTGGTAATGTGAACTGCTGTTAATGTGAACACATTCTAATGTGAACTGCTGGTAATGTGAACTGCTGGTAATGTGAACACATTGTAATGATGACTGCTGGTAATGTGAACACATTGTAATGTGAACTGCTGGTAATGTGAACACATTGTAATGTGAACTGCTGGTAATGTGAACACATTGTAATGTGAACTGCTGGTAATGTGAACACATTGTAATATGAACTGCTGGCAATGTGAACACATTGTAATGTGAACTGCTAGTAATGTGAACTGCTGGTAATGTGAACTGCTGGCAATGTGAACTGCTGGTAATGTGAACTGTTGGTAATGTGAACACATTGTAATGTGAACTGCTAGTAATGTGAACTGCTGGTAATGTGAACTGCTGGCAATGTGAACTGCTGGCAATGTGAACTGCTGGTAATGTGAACTGCAGGTAATGTGAACACATTCTAATGTGAACTGCTGGTAATGTGAACTGCTGGTAATGTGAACTGCTGGTAATGTGAACTGCTGGTAATGTGAACACATTGTAATGTGAACTGCTGGCAATGTGAACTGCTGGTAATGTGAACTGATGGCAATGTGAACTGCTGGTAATGTGAACTGCAGGTAATTTGAACTGCTGGTAATGTGAACACATTGTAATGTGAACTGCTGGTAATGTGAACACATTGTAATGTGAACTGCAGGTAATGTGAACACATTGTAATGTGAACTGCTGGTAATGTGAACTGCTGGCAATGTGGACTGATGGTAATGTGAACTGCTGGTAATGTGAACACATTGTAATGTGAACTGCTGGTAATGTGAACTGCTGGCAATGTGGACTGATGGTAATGTGAACTGCTGGTATTGTGAACACATTGTAATGTGAACTGCTGGTAATGTGAACTGCTGGCAATGTGAACACATTGTAATGTGAACTGCTGGTAATGTGAACTGCTGGTAATGTGAACTGCTGGTAATGTGAACACATTCTAATGTGAACTGCTGGTAATGTGAACTGCTGGTAATGTGAACACATTGTAATGTGAACTGCTGGTAATGTGAACACATTGTAATGTGAACTGCTGGTAATGTGAACACATTGTAATGTGAACTGCTGGTAATGTGAACACATTCTAATGTGAACTGCTGGTAATGTGAACTGCTGGTAATGTGAACACATTCTAATGTGAACTGCTGGTAATGTGAACTTCTGGTAATGTGAACACATTGTAATGTGAACTGCTGGTAATGTGAACTTCTGGTAATGTGAACTGCTGGTAATGTGAACTGCTGGTAATGTGAACTGCTGGTAATGTGAACACATTGTAATGTGAACTGCTGGTAATGTGAACTGCTGGTAATGTGAACACATTCTAATGTGAACTGCTGGTAATGTGAACTGCTGGTAATGTGAACACATTGTAATGTGAACTGCTTTTAATGTGAACTGCTGGTAATGTGAACTGCTGGTAATGTGAACACATTGTAATGTGAACTGCTGGTAATGTGAACTGCTGGTAATGTGAACACATTGTAATGTGAACTGCTGGCAATGTGAACTGCTGGTAATGTGAACTGCTGGTAATGTGAACTGCTGGTAATGTGAACACATTCTAATGTGAACTGCTGGTAATGTGAACACATTCTAATGTAAACTGCTGGTAATGTGAACTGCTGGTAATGTGAACTGCTGGCAATGTGAACTGCTGGCAATGTGAACTGCTGGTAATGTGAACACATTCTAATGTGAACTGCTGGTAATGTGAACACATTGTAATGTGAACTGCTGGCAATGTGAACTGCTGGTAATGTGAACTGCTGGCAATGTGAACTGCTGGCAATGTGAACTGCTGGTAATGTGAACACATTGTAATGTGAACTGCTGGTAATGTGAACTGCTGGTAATGTGAACTGCTGGTAATGTGAACACATTGTAATGTGAACTGCTGGTAATGTGAACTGCTGGCAATGTGAACTGCTGGTAATGTGAACACATTGTAATGTGAACTGCTGGCAATGTGAACACATTGTAATGTGGACTGCTGGTAATGTGAACACATTGTAATGTGAACTGCTGGTAATGTGAACACATTGTAATGTGAACTGCTGGTAATGTGAACACATTGTAATATGAACTGCTGGCAATGTGAACACATTGTAATGTGAACTGCTAGTAATGTGAACTGCTGGTAATGTGAACTGCTGACAATGTGAACTGCTGGTAATGTGAACTGTTGGTAATGTGAACACATTGTAATGTGAACTGCTAGTAATGTGAACTGCTGGTAATGTGAACTGCTGGCAATGTGAACTGCTGGCAATGTGAACTGCTGGTAATGTGAACTGATGGTAATGTGAACTGCTGGTAATGTGAACACATTGTAATGTGAACTGCTGGTAATGTGAACTGCTGGCAATGTGGACTGATGGTAATGTGAACTGCTGGTAATGTGAACACATTGTAATGTGAACTGTTGGTAATGTGAACACATTGTAATGTGAACTGCTGGTAATGTGAACACATTGTAATGTGAACTGCTGGTAATGTGAACTTCTGGTAATGTGAACTGCTGGTAATGTGAACTGCTGGTAATGTGAACTGCTGGTAATGTGAACACATTGTAATGTGAACTGCTGGTAATGTGAACACATTCTAATGTGAACTGCTGGTAATGTGAACTGCTGGTAATGTGAACACATTGTAATGTGGACTGCTGGTAATGTGAACACATTGTAATGTGAACTGCTGGTAATGTGAACACATTGTAATGTGAACTGTTGGTAATGTGAACACATTGTAATGTGAACTGCTGGTAATGTGAACACATTCTAATGTGAACTGCTGGTAATGTGAACACATTGTAATGTGAACTGCTGGTAATGTGAACTGCTGGTAATGTGAACTGCTGTTAATGTGAACACATTGTAATGTGAACTGCTAGTAATGTGAACTGCTGGTAATGTGAACTGCTGGCAATGTGAACTGCTGGCAATGTGAACTGCTGGTAATGTGAACTGCAGGTAATGTGAACACATTCTAATGTGAACTGCTGGTAATGTGAACACATTGTAATGTGAACTGCTGGTAATGTGAACACATTGTAATGTGAACTGCTGGTAATGTGAACACATTGTAATATGAACTGCTGGCAATGTGAACACATTGTAATGTGAACTGCTAGTAATGTGAACTGCTGGTAATGTGAACTGCTGGCAATGTGAACTGCTGGTAATGTGAACTGTTGGTAATGTGAACACATTGTAATGTGAACTGCTAGTAATGTGAACTGCTGGTAATGTGAACTGCTGGCAATGTGAACTGCTGGCAATGTGAACTGCTGGTAATGTGAACTGCAGGTAATGTGAACACATTCTAATGTGAACTGCTGGTAATGTGAACTGCTGGTAATGTGAACTGCTGGTAATGTGAACACATTGTAATGTGAACTGCTGGCAATGTGAACTGCTGGTAATGTGAACTGATGGCAATGTGAACTGCTGGTAATGTGAACTGCAGGTAATGTGAACACATTCTAATGTGAACTGCTGGTAATGTGAACTGCTGGTAATGTGAACTGCTGGTAATGTGAACACATTGTAATGTGAACTGCTGGTAATGTGAACACATTGTAATGTGAACTGCTGGTAATGTGAACACATTGTAATGTGAACTGCTGGTAATGTGAACTGCTGGTAACGTGAACTGCTGGCAATGTGGACTGATGGTAATGTGAACTGCTGGTAATGTGAACACATTGTAATGTGAACTGCTGGTAATGTGAACTGCTGGCAATGTGGACTGATGGTAATGTGAACTGCTGGTAATGTGAACACATTGTAATGTGAACTGCTGGTAATGTGAACTGCTGGCAATGTGAACACATTGTAATGTGAACTGCTGGTAATGTGAACTGCTGGTAATGTGAACTGCTGGTAATGTGAACTGCTGGTAATGTGAACACATTCTAATGTGAACTGCTGGTAATGTGAACACATTGTAATGTGAACTGTTGGTAATGTGAACACATTGTAATGTGAACTGCTGGTAATGTGAACACATTGTAATGTGAACTGCTGGTAATGTGAACTGCTGGTAATGTGAACTGCTGGTAATGTGAACTGCTGGTAATGTGAACACATTCTAATGTGAACTGCTGGTAATGTGAACTGCTGGCAATGTGAACACATTCTAATGTGAACTGCTGGTAATGTGAACTGCTGGTAATGTGAACACATTGTAATGTGGACTGCTGGTAATGTGAACACATTGTAATGTGAACTGCTGGTAATGTGAACACATTGTAATGTGAACTGTTGGTAATGTGAACACATTGTAATGTGAACTGCTGGTAATGTGAACACATTCTAATGTGAACTGCTGGTAATGTGAACACATTGTAATGTGAACTGCTGGTAATGTGAACACATTGTAATGTGAACTGCTGGTAATGTGAACTGCTGGTAATGTGAACTGCTGTTAATGTGAACACATTCTAATGTGAACTGCTGGTAATGTGAACTGCTGGTAATGTGAACACATTGTAATGATGACTGCTGGTAATGTGAACACATTGTAATGTGAACTGCTGGTAATGTGAACACATTGTAATGTGAACTGCTGGTAATGTGAACACATTGTAATGTGAACTGCTGGTAATGTGAACACATTGTAATATGAACTGCTGGCAATGTGAACACATTGTAATGTGAACTGCTAGTAATGTGAACTGCTGGTAATGTGAACTGCTGGCAATGTGAACTGCTGGTAATGTGAACTGTTGGTAATGTGAACACATTGTAATGTGAACTGCTAGTAATGTGAACTGCTGGTAATGTGAACTGCTGGCAATGTGAACTGCTGGCAATGTGAACTGCTGGTTATGTGAACTGCAGGTAATGTGAACACATTCTAATGTGAACTGCTGGTAATGTGAACTGCTGGTAATGTGAACTGCTGGTAATGTGAACTGCTGGTAATGTGAACACATTGTAATGTGAACTGCTGGCAATGTGAACTGCTGGTAATGTGAACTGATGGCAATGTGAACTGCTGGTAATGTGAACTGCAGGTAATTTGAACTGCTGGTAATGTGAACACATTGTAATGTGAACTGCTGGTAATGTGAACACATTGTAATGTGAACTGCAGGTAATGTGAACACATTGTAATGTGAACTGCTGGTAATGTGAACTGCTGGCAATGTGAACTGCTGGTATTGTGAACACATTGTAATGTGAACTGCTGGTAATGTGAACTGCTGGTAATGTGAACTGCTGGCAATGTGGACTGATGGTAATGTGAACTGCTGGTATTGTGAACACATTGTAATGTGAACTGCTGGTAATGTGAACTGCTGGCAATGTGAACACATTGTAATGTGAACTGCTGGTAATGTGAACTGCTGGTAATGTGAACTGCTGGTAATGTGAACACATTCTAATGTGAACTGCTGGTAATGTGAACTGCTGGTAATGTGAACACATTGTAATGTGAACTGCTGGTAATGTGAACACATTGTAATGTGAACTGCTGGTAATGTGAACACATTGTAATGTGAACTGCTGGTAATGTGAACTGCTGGTAATGTGAACACATTCTAATGTGAACTGCTGGTAATGTGAACTGCTGGTAATGTGAACACATTCTAATGTGAACTGCTGGTAATGTGAACACATTGTAATGTGAACACATTGTAATGTGAACTGCTGGTAATGTGAACTTCTGGTAATGTGAACTGCTGGTAATGTGAACTGCTGGTAATGTGAACTGCTGGTAATGTGAACACATTGTAATGTGAACTGCTGGTAATGTGAACTGCTGGTAATGTGAACACATTCTAATGTGAACTGCTGGTAATGTGAACTGCTGGTAATGTGAACACATTGTAATGTGAACTGCTGGTAATGTGAACTGCTGGTAATGTGAACTGCTGGTAATGTGAACACATTGTAATGTGAACTGCTGGTAATGTGAACTGCTGGTAATGTGAACACATTGTAATGTGAACTGCTGGCAATGTGAACTGCTGGTAATGTGAACTGCTGGTAATGTGAACTGCTGGTAATGTGAACACATTCTAATGTGAACTGCTGGTAATGTGAACACATTCTAATGTAAACTGCTGGTAATGTGAACTGCTGGTAATGTGAACTGCTGGCAATGTGAACTGCTGGCAATGTGAACTGCTGGTAATGTGAACACATTCTAATGTGAACTGCTGGTAATGTGAACACATTGTAATGTGAACTGCTGGCAATGTGAACTGCTGGTAATGTGGACTGATGGTAATGTGAACTGCTGGTATTGTGAACACATTGTAATGTGAACTGCTGGTAATGTGAACTGCTGGCAATGTGAACACATTGTAATGTGAACTGCTGGTAATGTGAACTGCTGGTAATGTGAACTGCTGGTAATGTGAACACATTCTAATGTGAACTGCTGGTAATGTGAACTGCTGGTAATGTGAACACATTGTAATGTGAACTGCTGGTAATGTGAACACATTGTAATGTGAACTGCTGGTAATGTGAACACATTGTAATGTGAACTGCTGGTAATGTGAACTGCTGGTAATGTGAACACATTCTAATGTGAACTGCTGGTAATGTGAACTGCTGGTAATGTGAACACATTCTAATGTGAACTGCTGGTAATGTGAACACATTGTAATGTGAACACATTGTAATGTGAACTGCTGGTAATGTGAACTTCTGGTAATGTGAACTGCTGGTAATGTGAACTGCTGGTAATGTGAACTGCTGGTAATGTGAACACATTGTAATGTGAACTGCTGGTAATGTGAACTGCTGGTAATGTGAACACATTCTAATGTGAACTGCTGGTAATGTGAACTGCTGGTAATGTGAACACATTGTAATGTGAACTGCTGGTAATGTGAACTGCTGGTAATGTGAACTGCTGGTAATGTGAACACATTGTAATGTGAACTGCTGGTAATGTGAACTGCTGGTAATGTGAACACATTGTAATGTGAACTGCTGGCAATGTGAACTGCTGGTAATGTGAACTGCTGGTAATGTGAACTGCTGGTAATGTGAACACATTCTAATGTGAACTGCTGGTAATGTGAACACATTCTAATGTAAACTGCTGGTAATGTGAACTGCTGGTAATGTGAACTGCTGGCAATGTGAACTGCTGGCAATGTGAACTGCTGGTAATGTGAACACATTCTAATGTGAACTGCTGGTAATGTGAACACATTGTAATGTGAACTGCTGGCAATGTGAACTGCTGGTAATGTGAACTGCTGGCAATGTGAACTGCTGGCAATGTGAACTGCTGGTAATGTGAACACATTGTAATGTGAACTGCTGGTAATGTGAACTGCTGGTAATGTGAACTGCTGGTAATGTGAACACATTGTAATGTGAACTGCTGGTAATGTGAACTGCTGGCAATGTGAACTGCTGGTAATGTGAACACATTGTAATGTGAACTGCTGGCAATGTGAACACATTGTAATGTGGACTGCTGGTAATGTGAACACATTGTAATGTGAACTGCTGGTAATGTGAACACATTGTAATGTGAACTGCTGGTAATGTGAACACATTGTAATATGAACTGCTGGCAATGTGAACACATTGTAATGTGAACTGCTAGTAATGTGAACTGCTGGTAATGTGAACTGCTGACAATGTGAACTGCTGGTAATGTGAACTGTTGGTAATGTGAACACATTGTAATGTGAACTGCTAGTAATGTGAACTGCTGGTAATGTGAACTGCTGGCAATGTGAACTGCTGGCAATGTGAACTGCTGGTAATGTGAACTGCAGGTAATGTGAACACATTCTAATGTGAACTGCTGGTAATGTGAACTGCTGGTAATGTGAACTGCTGGTAATGTGAACACATTGTAATGTGAACTGCTGGCAATGTGAACTGCTGGTAATGTGAACACATTGTAATGTGAACTGCTGGTAATGTGAACACATTGTAATGTGAACTGCTGGTAATGTGAACTGCTGGTAATGTGAACACATTCTAATGTGAACTGCTGGTAATGTGAACACATTGTAATGTGAACTGCTGGTAATGTGAACTGCTGGTAATGTGAACACATTGTAATGTGAACTGCTGGCAATGTGAACTGTTGGTAATGTGAACACATTGTAATGTGAACTGCTGGTAATGTGAACACATTGTAATGTGAACTGCTGGCAATGTGAACTGCTGGTAATGTGAACACATTGTAATGTGAACTGCTGGTAATGTGAACACATTGTAATGTGAACTGCTGGTAATGTGAACACATTCTAATGTGAACTGCAGGTAATGTGAACACATTCTAATGTGAACTGCTGGTAATGTGAACTGCTGGTAATGTGAACTGCTGGTAATGTGAACACATTGTAATGTGAACTGCTGGCAATGTGAACTGCTGGTAATGTGAACACATTGTAATGTGAACTGCTGGTAATGTGAACACATTGTAATGTGAACTGCTGGTAATGTGAACTGCTGGTAATGTGAACACATTCTAATGTGAACTGCTGGTAATGTGAACACATTGTAATGTGAACTGCTGGTAATGTGAACTGCTGGTAATGTGAACACATTGTAATGTGAACTGCTGGCAATGTGAACTGTTGGTAATGTGAACACATTGTAATGTGAACTGCTGGTAATGTGAACACATTGTAATGTGAACTGCTGGCAATGTGAACTGCTGGTAATGTGAACACATTGTAATGTGAACTGCTGGTAATGTGAACACATTGTAATGTGAACTGCTGGTAATGTGAACTGCTGGTAATGTGAACACATTCTAATGTGAACTGCAGGTAATGTGAACACATTCTAATGTGAACTGCTGGTAATGTGAACTGCTGGTAATGTGAACTGCTGGTAATGTGAACACATTGTAATGTGAACTGCTGGCAATGTGAACTGCTGGTAATGTGAACACATTGTAATGTGAACTGCTGGTAATGTGAACACATTGTAATGTGAACTGCTGGTAATGTGAACTGCTGGTAATGTGAACACATTCTAATGTGAACTGCTGGTAATGTGAACACATTGTAATGTGAACTGCTGGTAATGTGAACTGCTGGTAATGTGAACACATTGTAATGTGAACTGCTGGCAATGTGAACTGTTGGTAATGTGAACACATTGTAATGTGAACTGCTGGTAATGTGAACACATTGTAATGTGAACTGCTGGTAATGTGAACTGCTGGTAATGTGAACACATTCTAATGTGAACTGCTGGTAATGTGAACACATTGTAATGTGAACTGCTGGTAATGTGAACTGCTGGTAATGTGAACACATTGTAATGTGAACTGCTGGTAATGTGAACACATTGTAATGTGGACTGCTGGTAATGTGAACACATTGTAATGTGAACTGCTGGTAATGTGAACACATTGTAATGTGAACTGCTGGTAATGTGAACACATTGTAATGTGAACTGCTGGTAATGTGAACACATTGTAATGTGAACTGCTGGTAATGTGAAAAGCACTTAATGTGCAGAATGAAGTTAGTCATTAGGTTTACTGCAATTTAGACATCTATTGGGATTCCTTATTTTTAAAAAAATGCATACAAATGTTTTCAAATTAAAGATAAAATGCCTTTCTTTTTTCAGTCATCTGAATTCATTACAAACCACCCAGCAAACACAATTCTATCATAAAAACGTTATATAAACATTTTTCCAAACATCACGAAAATGTTTTTCATAATGTATTAATGATGTGAAAATGTAGGTTCAGAAACATTTTAAAATGTGATCACACAACATTAATATAACGTTTTTAAAACATTTCTAAATCATTATAATGACGTTTTTAAAACATTTCTAAATCATTATAATGACGTTTTTAAAACATTTCTAAATCATTATAATAACGTTTTTAAAACATTTCTAAATCATTATAATAACGTTTTTAAAACATTTCTAAAACATTATAATAACGTTTTTAAAACATTTCTAAAACATTATAATAACGTTTTTAAAACATTTCTAAAACATTATAATAACGTTTTTAAAACATTTCTAAAACAGTATCATTTTATAAAAACATTTTTCCAAACATCACAAAAATGTTGTTTACAATGTTGTAATGATGTGAAAATGTAGAGGTTCAGAAACATTTTAAAATGTTATCACACAACATTATATAACAAGGTTATAAGAATGTTTTTAAAACGTTTTATTACAACATTAATAAGCATATGCATCCATTAATGAACATGTCAGCGTGGTGGGGTGTGTCACTGAAGCACACACACACACACAGTATATATTCTGTGATACACAGCCTAGGTGCACAGGATTCATTCATTTTAAACTGACAGAGGGGGTCCCCAGAATCAGGTTTGAGAACCACTGTTTAATTTTCTAACTCCTCCTCACAATATTCCCTTTTTCTTGGGTGCTGCTTCCTTGTACCATGCCTCTAATATATATATATATATATATATATATATATATATATATATATATATATATATATATATATATATATATATATATATATACATATATATATATATATATATATATATATATATATATATATATATATATATATATATATATATATATATATATAATTTGCTGAAATGCAATTTTACAATATTTCTATACATTGTAGGCTACCCGAACGCGGTATGAAGGAAAGTGAATAAATAAAGGTTTCAAAAAAGCAAACAAGTGTTGAGCACAGCCCTGTCCATTCTCCCCGGTCATAGTCTCCTGTGCAGTGAATACTCGGTTTTTATGTGGCTGGAGATCATTGGGACAGACTGGCACTAAACATCGACGCTGGCATTTAAACCACACTAGCGCACGACTAGGCGGAGGGCTCTATGCCAAATTATTTATCTGTGCTAGGTCTGTTGCGTCAAAACGATTTTGTGTTTTAAAAGCGTAGGAGTATGTTTAATAAAAAATATGTATATAATTAAAACATGAAGTAGCCTATACACATCAGAGGAACGCACCTGTCTATTTTTTTATATTTTATTTGTTTTATTAATAAGAACGCCTATCTGCAATAGAACGAAATAAAACAATGGTTTGTGGACTTGAATCCTATAGGCTGTAATAGCATCTGATATGATTTCATCAGGAGCGGACTCGCCTGCCATGGCTTTCTTTGTCCGGAACCTTTTTTCAGGTTCAAGTTCACAGTCTTCCAGTTCTTGCAGCTTGTGATTTGACAACTCTACAAAATGATCTGCAGTTTTCTTAACGTCGAAATCTCTTTCAAACTTTTTGAGCTCCCCCTGTGTCCCAGACACCACGTGATGAGCTTGTGACATGTCCATTCTGCTAGTCTTGTGACATGTCCATTCTGGTAGTCTTGTGACACGTCCATTCTGGTAGTCTTGTGACATGTCCATTCTGGTAGTCTTGTGACATGTCCATTCTGCTAGTCTTGTGACACGTCCATTCTGGTAGTCTTGTGACACGTCCATTCTGCTAGTCTTGTGACACGTCCATTCTGCTAGTCTTGTGACATGTCCATTCTGGTAGTCTTGTGACATGTCCATTCTGGTAGTCTTGTGACATGTCCATTCTGGTAGTCTTGTGACACGTCCATTCTGGTAGTCTTGTGACATGTCCATTCTGGTAGTCTTGTGACATGTCCATTCTGCTAGTCTTGTGACAAGTCCATTCTGGTAGTCTTGTGACACGTCCATTCTGGTAGTCTTGTGACATGTCCATTCTGGTAGTCTTGTGACACGTCCATTCTGCTAGTCTTGTGACACGTCCATTCTGCTAGTCTTGTGACACGTCCATTCTGGTAGTCTTGTGACACGTCCATTCTGGTAGTCTTGTGACATGTCCATTCTGCTAGTCTTGTGACACGTCCATTCTGGTAGTCTTGTGACATGTCCATTCTGGTAGTCTTGTGACATGTCCATTCTGGTAGTCTTGTGACATGTCCATTCTGGTAGTCTTGTGACAAGTCCATTCTGGTAGTCTTGTGACACGTCCATTCTGGTAGTCTTGTGACACGTCCATTCTGCTAGTCTTGTGACACGTCCATTCTGCTAGTCTTGTGACACGTCCATTCTGGTAGTCTTGTGACACGTCCATTCTGGTAGTCTTGTGACATGTCCATTCTGCTAGTCTTGTGACACGTCCATTCTGGTAGTCTTGTGACATGTCCATTCTGCTAGTCTTGTGACACGTCCATTCTGGTAGTCTTGTGACATGTCCATTCTGGTAGTCTTGTGACATGTCCATTCTGGTAGTCTTGTGACATGTCCATTCTGGTAGTCTTGTGACAAGTCCATTCTGGTAGTCTTGTGACACGTCCATTCTGGTAGTCTTGTGACATGTCCATTCTGGTAGTCTTGTGACACGTCCATTCTGCTAGTCTTGTGACACGTCCATTCTGCTAGTCTTGTGACGCCTCCATTCTGCTAGTCTTGTGACGCGTCTGTAACTGGTTCACTTTTGCTCTGGTAATGTGAATGTCTGCGTTGTGTTTCATTTATTATTCTCGCTTCTGCTACTCTGTCCCCCTATCCTTATCATACACGGACGACACAATTCAGGCACGGCAGGCAGTTTATTGTGGTTATTGCTGTTAAAAGAAACAGATTTCAGTTTCAGGCAGCAATGTACGTTTCCTTAAATCCCCTCTTTCCATTCAAGCAGTGACTGGGCACAGTAGACAGTACAATTATAACATGCATTTGCAGAAAAACAAAATTGAACAAAACCCTGCTTACATGCTATCGCTGTGTAGTCTACTAGATCCTACCGTTAAACCCTAATATAAAACATTCAAAACAATTATGTACAACTGATAAAAGCGAGGACAACATACCTGTTAAAATAAAAACAGATTTCAGTTTCAGGCAGCAATGTACGTTTCCTTAAATCCCTAAACAAAATAAAATAGATTCACCCGATATGCAATTCAGGTTAGGTCAAATCCCCGGGGGACAGCGTACAGTATACAAGCAACCACGTGTAACTACAGTAATCACAAATGCAACAAAAACAGATGTATTAAAAACATATAGCGCGCTTATATGGGAATAAAATGTTACAGGTAGAAGTTATTTTCAGTTTGTTAAAATTACAAAACTATTGGAGTACTTTTATCTCGATAAAACTAAAGATTATGATTGGAGGAAACGTCATGATGCTTACCCTCTTTCCATTCAAGCAGTGACTGGGAAGAGGTAACCCGAAACCGGAACTATTTAAAAGGGCATTGTGCACTCCCTTTGTCTCACCACAAGGTGTCAGAACAGTTAACCTCATTATCACAGTTGACTTTTGGTGAAATTAAACTGGTAGAATTAAACTCTGTATTAAACCTGTTACACTCACCCCCCTTAAATTACACCAAAATCAATATACGACATTGGAAGGAAAAAAAAAAGTAGCCACCCATTAGAATTCAAACACTCAAGAATCATCAGGCCCAAGTCAGACACATATGAAAATACACATACATCTTAAGTCAGCATTTTGCTACCTAACAAAAGGCTTGGAGAAAAAAATTGAGGTTGATCAAGTCTCAAATCTCTCCTAGACTAATGTGATGCCTAGTACACCACAAACACCTTGGCCAATAGACATGCAGTAAATAAAACAGGAATTCCATAGCATCTAAGCTTAACATCAGGGTGGTAAAGAACAAAACATGTATATATAATAATATAGATACATCTGATACAAGAAAATTACCAACATCTCCCGTCAGTCATTAAAACGAAGTGAAGGATTACACACTAGAGAGCAGATTCTGATCGTGTTGCAAAGTCATGTGCTCAATTAACCTATTCACTGATCGAACAATTCTACCAAATCTAGTTCGGACAGGTTCAAGGCCAGAGACAGAGCCCTGAATACTAGTGTGACAAGTGGGGGAGCTAGTGCTGTGAGGGAAAGTGGGAGGAGCAGATGAGACATCAGTGCCTGGATTGCTACATGCATTTGAGCTCTCATCTAATTGTGCCAGGTTCTCAGTAGTTAAGGCAGAAACAGAATTAGAATCCAAGTCTTGTAATGTTTGAGATCCGCCAGTATTGTTGCAAGTCGAGTTGTCAAAAACCCAGGGCGGACGCGATCACCAGCACTTGCTTCCTCGACAAGGGCAACAGACTCTGAAGGCAGCGAATCTTGTAATGAACTGTCTTCCATCTCACTAAGGAAATCTGTGGAAGGGTTATCGTCAGGCATATGGAGAGGCAAGAAGTTGGCTTGGAGCAGCAGATTTCTGTGCACTACTCTGGTGTTCCCAGACTGATCTTGGATCTTATAAATGTGGATTGAAGGATTCGTGTCTAACACAGTGTACACTGTTGGTGCCCATTTATCTGCCAGTTTTCGTTCCCCTTTATTGGCTGAGAGGACTCTGTCTCCCACGGAGAGAGGCGAACCTTTTAATTTCTTGTTATACTCCTTGGCTTGATGGGTCTGTCCTTTAGCAGAGTGTTGCTGAGCTAGAGACTTGGCGTCTTTGAGACCACTGATGACAGGACATAAGAATTGTAATCACACACTGCACTGTCATTCAAGACATTTTTGAACATCAAATCAACTGTCAACCTGGGTACCCTACCAAACATGAGAAAAAAAGGCGCAAATCCAGTTGTCTCATGGGCCGTGCAATTATATACAAATGTCATTGACTGGATCAGTTGAGGCCATTGGTGCTTTGCTTTAGGTGGCAACGATCTGAGCATGTTCCCCAATGATCTATTGAATCTTTCAGTACCGCCATTACCCATTGGATGGTATGCAGTGGTATGGGATTTGTTAACTCCAGCTAATTCAAGTAGTTCGGCTATTAAGTTGCTTTCGAAATTTGCTCCTTGATCGGAGTGAATCCGCTCAGGAAAGCCGTACACACAAAATAAATTGTCCCATAGTTTCTTTGCAACTTGCTTGGCAGTCTGGTCTTTGCAAGGAAAGGCATGAGCCAGCTTTGTGAAGTGGTCTGTTACCACAAGAACGTTGACTGACTTGTTTTTATTGTCTTCAGCTGACCAGAAGTCGATGCATACGAGCTCAAGTGCAGCAGTGGTCCTAATGTTTTCTAAGGGGGCTCTTGCAGCAGGTTCAAGCATCTTGGCAAAGACACATCTGTGACAGCATCGCACATGTTCTCGAATGTCTTTCTCCATGTCAGGCCAAAAGAATCACTGACGAGCGAGATATAATGTTCGAGCTTGCCCCTGATGATCTGCCAGGTCATGTACTCCAGTTAAAGCCTCATTTCGCAAGACCTCAGGGACGATGTATTGGAACCTTTTCTTCTTTGTGAGTGGGTCCTTGGAAACCCTATATAGGATGCCATTCTGCAGCACAAGTTTCTCCCACTGTTTAACAAGTTTCAAGGCATGGTTTGGTATTCCAAACCGCTCTCTCCTGGAAGGCCGTCTTCTCCTCTCCACATACGTGATGATCCTAGAGATAGTAGCGTCCTGTCTTTGGTGAATTTGTAGGTCATGTAGGGACAAGGTATCTTGACCTGAAGGCAGCAGCTGCTGAACATGTTGTGCAAGGCTGACAGCTCTGAGCTTGGAAGCAATGTCCCATTCTATATGCATATCTAGAACTGCAGACACTTCTTCCATCGACAGTGACCCTTGTACTGAATGCAGTGGCTGAGTGGAAGCACCACCTGATAGATGGGGAAAACTGGGGTTTAGTACCTCCTGTTGCTGGCAACTCCACTGAAACACATCCTGTATTTCAATAGCTGCAACTTCTTGAGCTTCCTCCATCAACTTAGTATAAGGCACAGACAGCAATCTCTGATTGAGAGGCTTCACGAAAGGCTCCCTAATCAAAGCCACAATGTTCGACCTGCCTGGAATGTGCTTAATATCGAAAGTATAAGGGACTGCGGCTCAATGATTTGCTTGCAAAAGCAACTGGTCTTGCTTTGTCCTCTCCGACTGGGATTTGTCACAGCACAGCTCCAAGACCATCAAGTGTAAAAATAGCACTAAAATAGCACTGTTTAGAAGAGCATCCTTCAATTTCGCAAAGGCAACGTCACAAGAGGTGGTCCAATCATGTGGGGACAGTTTTCGAAAAGCACCAGGCTTTCCCAGGCTTTTGGCCGTCTTGCATTTCCGCTTCTGACCTGCAGTGAGACTGAAGAGGGGCTTGGCAATAGAAGAACTGCCTGGTATGAAGTGCTGATAATAGAGGACCATGCGGAGGAACGACCGGACCTTCTTTTGAGATGGTGTACAGCCGTCATCATTCATAAGATCCTCTTTCCTTATGTCCGAAATGCCCTTTATCTTGTCTTGATCAACCCCAACACCGTTGTGGTCAATGACATGACCTAAAAACTTGACAGTCTTGCGCAAAAGGTGACACTTTTATATTTATGTTTATCTTAAGTTAACTTTTTATAGATACTGAAATAAATATAAAGATATAATTAAAATACATTGTGGAAAATAAAATATTTACTTGATGCAATTAAATTATTGTTTATATAATGACAGGGAACTTGCACTGCCAGACCCGGAGGGACCAAATAGTGTGGCTGTATATGAAGAGGAGGAAGTGCCTGAGCAAGCAGGAGTGGATGAAGATGGCTCAGGAAGATTGTGATAGAGAGAGAAAGGATCGATGCTGTAAATCTCCCTCCCGATTAGAAAGGGCGCTGTGTAAGGGGGAAGGTACGCTGCCTCCTAGATCTACCACCTCGGTGGTAGGTGGAAACTGGAAGGTGACCATATTAGGAGGGGCGCGTAGCTGCAAGTACTCCGGACGATTCCAGTGCAGTCAGCTGCGGGGCAGCCCTCTATTGGAGAAACCAGGCGACGCTTTGACTGCAGGGAGGAGTTTGCTGGGTACAAAGGGGAAGCAGCTACGTCAAAACCTCCCCTTGCGCTGAGTAAAGAGCGATCGGCCGGAGCCGGTGTTTGTTTTTTTGTGTGATTACGTGTTTTGTGTTTGTGTGTCAACAGAGGAGCAGGAGGACGGGAGGCTGTAGCCAGCGAGCCAGCACTTACCCCAGAGCACGCCCCTCATCGCACAGCACTTCACAGCACAGCGCACGCACCACAAACCCTGGAAAAGAAGAGCACATTTTCGTGCACGGAGGACTGTGGTTATTGGAGTGTGTTTTTGTTGCTTTTGTTTTGGCTGGATGTTGCTGAGTTTTGCCCCATTACCATCGCTGGTACTGGGGCTTATTATTTATTATTATTATTATTATTATTATTATTATTATTATTATTATTACTTATTTTTGCAAGTGGATTTATTTTATGATCTTTTTGTTTGTTAATTATTAAAACCTTTTTGTTTTTGGGAGAATTCAGTCTGGACATTCACTTTCTACAGCACCACACCATTCACCGTGTCACAGTTGGTGTTCAGAAGAGGGATTTGGGATGGATGCCGCTGCATTGGGAGCGATATTGGAGGCACAGGAGCGAAGACACCAGGAGGGAATGGCGACCATGATGGAGCAGATGCATGCCATGTTCCTGGAAGCCAATCGGGGGGGACCGGCGACAGAACCAACGCCACCCTTACCGAAGATAAGGGTGGTAAAGATGTCGCTGGAGGATGATCCTGAGGCCTATTTGGTAGCCTTTGAGAGGCAGGCAACGGCAGCGCAGTGGCCTCGGGATTGGTGGGCTACCCAGTTGGGGCCCAATTTGATTGGGGAGGCCCAGGCAGCCTACCAAGCCTTAACCAATGAAGATGCCCTCAACTATGATAGAGTGAGGCAGGCCATTCTCCAGCGACTTGACATCACGGAGGAAACCCACCGTCGCCGGTTCCGGGAATACCAGCGACCCCCAGGACTGCGACCCCGCGTGGTGGCACAACAGCTGGTGGACCATGTGACCCGGTGGCTCTGCCCCGGCACCAATAGCGCAGAGCAAGTCACCGAGCTCATTGCCATCAAGCAATTCGTGAAGGTGCTGGGGCCAGACACGAGGAACTGGGTCAGTCGCCACCGTCCCACCACGCTGGAGGCAGCGGTCAGGTTGGCTGAAGGGTTTGAGGACGCTCTACCTGCTGCTCCTGCCTCCAATAGACCGCGAGCGGCAACACCACCACCACCACCCCGTGTCACCCCCACTGCTCACGGACCAGCACTGCAACGTCACCCCATGGGCGGCCTCCCTCCAACACAGTGGAGAGTGAGGGCGACCCCCAGCGGGGTAAAAGCAGAGTACCCCTCCCCGCTGCCAAACCGGCAACGGGACATGCAGGCTCCGTGGGCACCCTTTCGCCCCACATGTTACCGGTGCCAGGAGGTCGGTCACCTGGCGTGGAATTGTCCAGCGGCCATGGAGTGTGGTGTGACCTCCCATTACGTCCTGACAGCACCAGGTAAGCCCAGGGGTAATGATTGGGAGGGGCCTTGTGTTGTTAATGTATGGGTTGGTGAGGTGAGCACCCACGCATTAGTGGACTCAGGATGTGGGCAGACTTTAATTAGACGAGCTCTATTAAAGGGGGTACCTTGGTGGTCACGAGGGGTCGTGGTCATTTCCTGTATTCATGGGGATAACAAGGACTACCCCCTCACCAAATTAGATTTGACAGTTGGATGTCATGCCTGCCGCGTAATCGTGGCTGTGGCAGAGAAGCTGCCATATCCAGTTATTTTAGGTCGAGACTGGCCGCATTTTGACAGCATGATTTATAAAACGGTAAAGCCAGTCTCCGGTAAGACCATGGGAGCAGCGGGGGAAACTATTGGGAATATCTTTCCGCTGCACACCGATTTGTTCCACTTTCGATTTCGGCCAAAAAAAACTAAAAAAGAGCGAAGGGTTGAAAAATGGGAAGGAACATTAATGAAACAAGGCTGGGGTTTGGTGGGGAAGCCTCAGGATCAGTCAAATGTAAGGGAAAGGGGGTTGGGACCCAGTGTGACCTGCGGGGGCAGGTTACTGAGGCCCCCAGTGCTGAAGCTACTTTAGCTCCGCTCGATATCCCGAAATTCTGGGACCGAGATGTGGACCTAGCGTTGGAACAAAAGAACGATCCTTTGCTGGTTTACATCTGGGGGCAGGTTCGGTCTATCGAGGGGAAGGATGTAGAGGATAGCCGGCCGCTTACATATCCCCACCACATTATTGTTTGCTGTATAGAGTATCCCAAGCCACGAGCACAAGTCAGATTGTAACACAACTACTCGTTCCCCAGTCTTTTCAATGTGAGATCATGCGGTTGGCTCACGATATACTGGATATACGCACATTTTGGTAGTGGTGGACTACGCGACCAGATATCCAGCTACCACTTATATTCCAATGGGGGAACAGTTACTTCCGGATCGGTTTGTTAATTATTAAAACCTTTTTGTTTTTGGGAGAATTCAGTTTGGACATTCACTTTCTACAGCACCACACCATTCACCGTGTCACAAAGATACATTCGCCAAATGATTGTGGAGAATTGTTTCTCCAATTAATGTTTTAGTATATACAAAGTCACATGAAATCCCCCAGAGAATAATAATAATAATAATAATAATAATAATAATAATAATAATAATAATAATAATAATAATAATAAACTTAGTGTGTAACGATTTCTTTATTTATTTCTCATTAGATATTTTTATTTAAAACAAATGTAGACATTTAAAATTAAACTTGCATTTAATACTTTAGTACTTTTTCTGAAAAAATATCTAAATAAAAATCCATTGTACTATAATTTGTAGCAGTTTACTGTTCAGACATTTTTGCTATTTCCAGTTTTAGTGTAATTTTTTCTAACTGTAACTTTTCTATTTCTAAGTGTAGCTTCCTCTCCTCAAGAATCAAATTGTGGTGTTGTTGTTCCATGATCCTAGCCATGGTGATTCTTGTCTCTCTCCCTCTCTCTCTCTCAGCGCTGCACTCAGGCTGCTCCACACAGCTTGCTGGGGGGGGGGGGGGGCCTCGCTTACTTGCTCAACTGAGATAGGTGGAGTAAAAATAAAAAACTTACTTTACTATTTATTTCAATACATGTTTCAGTTTTTGTATTTTTCCCCAAAAGTATTTCTTTTTCTGCGTTATACTCCTCAACAAGCACAAATTTCCAGTTACTGTGAACTGTGAACATCGCTGTTTGAGAAAAGCGTCAGCCATGTTTCCCTTCCCACCCAGCCCCCCAAGTGTCTTAATTCCCAGAATGCGTTGCGTAATTTACTAAGTAAGACCAGTCTAACGAAAGACTGCTTTATGGAACCGTTTTAACTGAGTGTCTATTGTTAATATGGCTTATAATTATATTGACAAAGACTTAGTCTATGTTTATGCAACCGGCAACTGATAGCCGTGCAGAGAAGCCTTCATATTGTCCTTGCATGTTTGCTGCTCCATCAGTTGAGTTGCCATTGCATTTTCGTATGTCAGTTTTGCAGGACTCTGCTATTCCTAATCTACATTAATGATTTAGATTCTGGTATAGATAGTAAATTTGCAGACGACACAAAAATAGGAGGAGTGGCAAACACTGTTGAAGCAGCAAAGGTCATTCAAAATGATCTAGACAGCATTCAGAATTGGGCAGACACATGGCAAATGAAATTTAATAGAGAAAAGTGTAAAGTATTGCATGCGGGCAATAAAAATGTGCATTATAAATATCATATGGGAGATAGTGAAATTGAAGAAGGGAACTATGAAAAAGACCTAGGAGTTTATGTTGACTCAGAAATGTCTTCATCTAGACAATGTGGGGAAGCTATAAAAAAGGCCAACAAGATGCTCGGATATATTGTGAGAAGTGTTGAATTTAAATCAAGGGAAGTAATGTTAAAACTCTACAATGCATTAGTAAGACCTCACCTAGAATATTGTGTTCAGTTCCCGTCACCTCGTTACAAAAAGGATATTGCTGTTCTAGAAAGAGTGCAAAGAAGAGCAACCAGAATTATCCCGGGTTTAAAAGGCATGTCGTATGCAGACAGGCTAAAAGAATTGAATCTATTCAGTCTTGAACAAAGAAGACTACGCGGCGATCTGATTCAAACATTCACAATCCTAAAAGGTATAGACAATGTCAACCCGGGGGACTTCTTTGACCTGAAAAAAGAAACAAGGACCATGGGTCATAAATGGAGATTAGATAAAGGGGCATTCAGAACAGAAAATAGGAGGCACTTTTTTACACAGAGAATTGTGAGGGTCTGGAACCAACTCCCCAGTAATGTTGTTGAAGCTGACACCCTGGGATCCTTCAAGAAGCTGTTTGATGAGATTCTGGGATCAATAAGCTACTAACAACCAAACGAGCAAGATGGGCTGAATGGCCTCCTCTCGTTTGTAAACTTTCTTATGTTCTTCTTATGTTCTTATGACTTGAGAACACGCATTAGCAATTGAAACACGTATTCCCCAGCTGGAGATTCACAATCTACCAGGGCAAGGAGCCTTTCGGGAATGCGATCTGTTATGTACCGAATGATCCAAATCTCTGCCTATGTGAATGCCAAGTTTAAGTATGTTTTCAACTACAGTTTGTTTTAATTCCCTCGGTGTTGTAGTCAGGCTCTACTTTTTGTGCATTCTGTGGCCCTTGCCCCACTCTGTCTCGGCGGGCAGGGGCTACATAATAATAAATAAATGTCAACTGTGCGCTCCAAAGGCAGATGTTTAAGTTTACCTCAAAGAGGCAAGTTTTTAAGTGCCACAGGTTTTAGCCAATCAAATCAAAGTAGTAATTGTGATGCAATATTTGGGTGGGATCTTCCTCTCACACAGCGAATCATGTGCAAGCCAGGTTTGATTGACAGCTTGTGAGGCAGTTGGCGGGGATCTGTTGAAAGTCCGAGACGGTTATTTTAATTTGTATTTTTAAAGTAAGTTAGTGGTAGTGCGGCGGTCACCATGGCAAAACAGATCTGCACACACTTTTAAGAGTTTAGAAGAAAGGATCGACTGAATAGGATAAGACAGCTGTGTGAATAATTATTTCTACGTAATATTAGAAATGTAAAGAAATACAAAACACTTGGGTTTTGTCTTAAAGGTTCGCCGTTAGCTTTTCTCCCGTATATAAGATTTAAGGCAGCAGAATATGGGAATTGCGCGTTCCTTTTCATTAGCGTGTCAACATAATTTAAAAAGATTCACAAAACCTGAAAAAATGTTGCTGAATTTGTCACAAGGTAGTTTAAAAAAAAAATCTATTTTTGGCTGCTCTGTGTTTTCTGCAGCTAACGCAATATCTTTGTTTAGCTGTACCTGAGAATGCCGTGAAAACGAAAGCAGCCCTAGTATTTAGCTGGAAACGAGGTATTCTCAGCACAGCTAAGATTTTAGTTTTGGTTTGAAGGCAGCAGGAGCTTTGCATAATTTTAAATGTTGGCTTGACAGACGCTGTTATGCAGGACGACTTACACAGAGGTAACACGTTATTACAATATAGCTAAGAGATTACAATACAGCTAAGAAAAAAAGCAATAGAGCTTTTTGTTTGGGGATTTTTCTTGTTTGTTTGCACTTTTTCTCCAATGAAACGGTTTTTGCAGTTATTGTGCGCAGTGTGTTTGTTTCTGTAGGTTGTATGCATGCTTATGTGTTTTGTATTTGTAGTGTATACGTACAACCACTGTTATAAACTGCAAAACATGTTCGCCTGGCTTCACTCGGCACCATACATGTTCAGTCTTGGCTACTTTGCTCAGCTCAAACCCCGGGAGATATTTGATGTGTTCAGAGTTTTAATTGATTTAAATCGTGTTTGTAATGTGAACTGTTTCCTGTGACGTCACAGAGGCCCCTCCCAAATGTCCATTCCTAGCTCCCCCCCCCCCCGCTCTGCTGTCATACACACAGGTATGTTTACTTTCTTTACAACACGATTCTGTTTCACTTCAGAGACACACACCTGAAAAACACTGTTTCACCCAGATACTGCTGACGCTCGCTTCCTATTGGCTGAACCGCGTTTGTGTAGCCAATCACAAAATTCCAGACTGAAAGTTTTCTGTTTGACAAAAGGTAGAAGATTTCTATTAAACATATTCAATATTAAATATACACATATCACAAACAAATCCATTGTTTATAACCGAGTATGGTATTTAAATATATTGCTTTGTGAAGACTATCGGAGATGATCCGGATGACTGTACTCGGGATTCTCTGCTGGGTTCATGCAGCTGCTGCAGGTCAGTTTTTACACTAGAAATATTTACTGTCTTCAATAAATATACATTACAAATACTACGAGGCTTCCTCGCAGGATGTGCCTGCTTTAGAAAAACAAATAGTTTGAAACTGGCAGTCGCCACTCTGAAACTAAATCGTATTTTGTGTGAATGTTAACAAGGCGTCCCTTCTGACGAGTCTGTTGCGGCTGTTATTTGAGTTACTGTGTGTGCGTGTATACCAAATAACAAAACAACAACGATGCCAAACGGACTAAACAGCTAAATGCAAAAGTATTGAAAGAAAATCAAGTGTTAATTGAGGTCCTGAACTCGCGTGAAACTGGAATAAGCAGTGAACCGGGCGAAGCTGCAAAACAAGCGAAAGGGAAGCTGCGTCCATGGACCAGTTAGATAGTATTTTGATGGAGACCGAGCTTACTACCCGGTCCCATCATTAGAGAAATCAGCACCAGGATTCAAGACGCGGTGTAGCTGACAGCCGAGTGCAAATATCTATCTGGAAGCTGCTTTAAATGAAATGCTTCTGTGAGCACGTCCGTTTATTCTGTTAAGCACGGTAGTTTCGTTTGCTGTGCATGTATTGAAATCCGTTTCGTTTTTGTATTGGTTGTTGCTGCTTGTCGGTACATTGATTTAATTCAAGTGTAAGAGGCTTATCCATGGAGTCATATGTATTATAGTAACGCGCTTTAATATACCAGCATACTGAACACAACGGTGTGTTTTTAGGGGGGCTGGCGGCGGGCCTGGTACTTTGTTGCAGCTGATAAAAGTGAATTTGCTGTAACAGGGTTAGTGAAACGGACCTGAGGCGGTTCTGAATTACTGTCCAGCTGCTGCTAACAAGGCACATCTGGAGTAGAAATGTCTGACAAACTGACGTATGTTCTGCTTCAGTGCCACTAAAACAGTGGATGCTGCATTCCTTCATGCTGAAGTTAACAATGATAGAAACCCACACGCCTAGCATTGCTTATACTTGTATTGCACCCATTTACACCAATTACTGCACAACCAAGAAGCAACCAATTACCCTGTCAGCAATAAGACACGTACTGCAAATACTGAAGAGGAACATTTACTCACTAAAAATATTATTCTACAACAAAACCTTCAGGAAGCATTGTAAGGTCCCTCAGGTCTCTGAAAACACTAAGCAGAATACATAATAATAATACAATAGTGCTTTCATTTTTTTACCCCCCCCCCCCCCCCCACCACTAAATATATTGTCAAAAACAAAGGAGATACGTTTTTATGGTTTCTGTAGTACTTTATAATGTCCTCCAGAGTGTTATGAAAAAAGGACACCCATTTCAAGATGCTACTGTACAAAATCGATTTGTAGTGATTTTATTTTTTTATGAAAAAAGTATCCCACTGAAACAGACTCAGCCCTTAAAGGGTTAATTTGCATTAATTTCTATAAACAAAATAGGTAAACAAGTTAAAAAGCAAGTTTTGAACATAAAAACCAGTAAAAACATTCCGGGTCCCTTTCTGAGATTGTGACTGAACCGCCTGTATCTAGATAAAGTAAAGAAAGGCAGCTCGCCAGGGTCACTGTAATTCTTCTTATTTATCCAGAGTGGGTTTTTTTTGGGGGGGTCAAGTTGTTATTTCAGTTGTATAGGCTTTACAGGTTACAAAAAGCATACAATTAGGATGGATTTATTTGTTCCCAATGTTACATGCCTTGCAAAGAAAGCTGTTTTCTCTTTATCTGTTTGTATAATATTACAGTTAATAAACACTACTTCATATTAGAATCATAAAAACCCAGGTACTCTTTATGAAGTGTGGAAATCAATGTTATAAATTGCATAGGCTCCAGTAGGCTGCAGTGTGTGTCGATACAATCCTCTCTCTGGAGTAGTGACTCATCTGTAAGTCCTCAGGGAGTAGTGACTCATCTGTAAAACCTCTCTCTGTGAGTGCATTTGCTGCTGAGTGACAGGCAGGAGATCGAGACGGAGGATGAAGTTGATACGCCCCCCGCAGGCGAACAGATCAAGTCAACACACTGAACAGCTCACATGACACTACCAGTGTACAAAATGCATATGTTTACAAAAAAAAACAACTTCCAATTGTAAACACAACTCGCTTTCACTTTCCTGCAGCCATTTTGCACTAGCGCTGCACACGTGGGTGGCCCCCTCAGTCTCCTTATAGCCAGCCGTGTCCTCCAGCAGAAAGGCTGTGTTTCTGGTCTGAATTATTATATTGTTATTTATATGTGTATATATATATATATATATATATATATATATATATATATATATATATATATATATATATATATATATATATATATATATATTTGTAAAGGATTGCACCACTCTCGGGTTCGTTGCCCCTTTAAAAATAGACCAAACACGACAGAAATGGATTTTTAAGCGCTGGTGCGCTATGTTTAATAAACCAAAAAATAAACAAAATACAAAACAAACACCTAGCTCTGTACGAGCACTAACTAACACCCAGGAACTCCCTGACTAACACGGGACAGCTACGCTGTTTCCCCGTCCTCACAAAACACACTGGTTTGAAACAGCACTTTACCTCACGACTGCCAGGAAGCAGAGCACCCCTTTCTGCCTCCTTCTCCTCAGCAGCCTCGAGCAGACTGCCTGCTCTCCTTTTAAACCCCACACCTGGGTCTAATTCCCCAATAACGCCCAGGTGCGGATGATCATTAATAAAACAATTAAACAATTAAATTTAAACAATAAACCAAAAAGTGCATTCTCACATGTTTCTTTTTCAGGGAGGTTTTAACCCCCTCCCTGCTGTCTCTCACAACCCGCTATCTTACACATCCCCCCCCCTTGTCTTTACAAGACACAGGCCACGAAACGGCCACCTCCTCCCCTAAAACACAACCACCCACCCTCGAGTCCACAAAATGTCAATTTTCGCCCTCTTCCACGGGCGAACTCGAGGGTGGATCGGTCCACGTCCTGGCTCAGCCAAGTAGGGACCGCGCACCGGCGACGAAGGACCCCAACGGTTTGACAGGGGCGACCAGAACGACAACCGGGGCACTGGAGGCTGCAGCAGCGGGCAGAGGTCTGCAGCTGGGACCCAGTGCAGCGACGTCCGGTCAGCAAGGGGGAGCGAAGCAGTGACCAGGGGGAGCGTAAGCGACGTCTGGGAGCAGCGCAGCAACGTCTTAGTGTCCGGGAGGAGCGGAGCAGGGGACCAGGTGCAGAACTGTGCCCGATTCTGCCGACTCCTGGGCTCCAGGTCTAGTGACGGGAGGTCCAGGCTAACCGACAGGGTGTCCAGGAGCAAGGGGTGAGGGACCGGACGCAGCGACGCCGGACTGGACCGTAGGGGTGGTGGTCGGGGCTGTGGTGGAGGTATGCTTTTCACCTCCTCCCTGGGCTCCGGAAGCGGCGGCTCCTCCCCTCTGGGCTCCGGCAACGGCGGCTCTTCCCCTCTAGGCTCTGGCAGCGGCAGCTCCTCCCCTCTGGGCTCCGGCAACGGCAGCTCCTCCCCTCTGGGCTCTGGCAGCGGCAGCTCCTCCCCTCTGGGCTCTGGCAGCGGCAGCTCCTACCCTCTGGGCTCCGGCAGCGGCAGCTCCTACCCTCTGGGCTCCGGCAGCGGCAGCTCCTACCCTCTGGGCTCCGGCAGCGGCAGCTCCTACCCTCTGGGCTCCGGCAGCGGCAGCTCCTCCCCTCTGGGCTCCGGCAGCGGCAGCTCCTACCCTCTGGGCTCCGGCAGCGGCAGCTCCTACCCTCTGGGCTCCGGCAGCGGCAGCTCCTACCCTCTGGGCTCCGGCAGCGGCAGCTCCTACCCTCTGGGCTCCGGCAGCGGCAGCTCTTCCCTTCTGGGCTCCGGCAGCAGCGGCTCTTCCCCTCTGGGCTTGGGAGATTGCAGAGTTACCCATACCTGCTCCCACTTCTGGAGCAGCAGGTCTAGCTCTGTGGGCTCCGGATCAGGTAGCCCCCAGTCCTGTCTCCACTTCTTTATCTGCTCTTTCTGAGCAGCGGTGTTCCGATTGACCATTTCAATCAACTCTTTTAAATCCATTATCTTTTGGGTCGTAGGGGCGCCCACACACGCTGCCACCAAATGTAAAGGATTGCACCACTCTCGGGTTCATTGCCCCTTTAAAAATAGACCCAACACGACAGAAATTGATTTTTAAGCGCTGGTGCGCTATGTTTAATAAACAAAAAAAATAAACAAAATACAAAACAAACACCTAGCTCTGTACGAGCACTAACTAACACCCAGGAACTCCCTGACTAACACGGGACAGCTACGCTGTTTCCCCGTCCTCACAAAACACACTGGTTTGAAACAGCACTTTACCTCACGACTGCCAGGAAGCAGAGCACCCCTTTCTGCCTCCTTCTCCTCAGCAGCCTCGAGCAGACTGCCTGCTCTCCTTTTAAACCCCACACCTGGGTCTAATTCCCCAATAACGCCCAGGTGCGGATGATCATTAATAAAACAATTAAACAATTAAATTTAAACAATAAACCAAAAAGTGCATTCTCACATGTTTCTTTGGCAGGGAGGTTTTAACCCCCTCCCTGCTGTCTCTCACAACCCGCTATCTTACTATATATATATATATATATATATATATATATATATATATATATATATATATATATATATATATATATATAATGTTTTGGTTTTTTGTTCATTTGTTTTTTTTATAGTTGTATAGCGGAGTCCGACAACCCTCCGCCCCCCCCCTTCCCCCCCCCCCCCCCCCCCCATATATATAGATCCCTAAATCTTGAGTGCAAGTGTAATGCTGCTGTGTGCTTTTATAGGTGTTCTGTGTCTTGTTATAGTTCTCAGGATAGTTGTTTCCATGTTTCTTGGTGATTTGATAAGTATTTGGGTATTGGTAAGAGCATTGAGATGAGCTCATGACTTAATATATACAAGCTGAGTTCTCTCCATTTTTGGCAGACTTGGGTTTTTCCAGTTTTTAACAATAACACATACATTGAAATAAAACATGTTGTAGTATTCTTAAGATTAATAGCACAGGTAGGAAGCAATCAGAACTGACTTGTGTGACCCTGGAAATCGGGATCCTAGAATTGCAGGGAAACGTTGGAAATTGTTCATCCAGAGAACAGGACCTGAACAAGTGAAGAATCTGCAGTGTGTTTACATTTAAGACATTGTCTGGCAGGCCTGGTTTGAATGTGACGATTTTATCTCTAGTGTTTTGAATGCCCCATAGAATCCTGTTCTGTATTAGTTTGAATGAAGAGAGGTTGATAGTATTCAGTTCTGTATTAGTTTGAATGAAGAGAGGTTGGTAGTATTCAGTTCTGTGTTAGTTTGAATGAAGAGAGGTTGGTAGTATTCAGTTCTGTATTAGTTTGAATGCAGAGAGGTTGGTAGTATTCAGTTCTGTATTAGTTTGAATGAAGAGAGGTTGGTAGTATTCAGTTCTGTATTAGTTTGAATGCTGAGAGGTTGATAGTATTCAGTTCTGTATTAGTTTGAATGGAGAGAGGTTGGTAGTATTCAGTTCTGTATTAGTTTGAATGAAGAGAGGTTGGTAGTATTCAGTTCTGTATTAGTTTAAATGAAGAGAGGTTGGTAGTATTCAGTTCTGTATTAGTTTGAATGAAGAGAGGTTGGTAGTATTCAGTTCTGTATTAGTTTGAATGCAGAGAGGTTGGTAGTATTCAGTTCTGTATTAGTTTGAATGAAGAGAGGTTGGTAGTATTCAGTTCTGTATTAGTTTGAATGAAGAGAGGTTGGTAGTATTCAGTTCTGTATTAGTTTAAATGAAGAGAGGTTGGTAGTATTCAGTTCTGTATTAGTTTGAATGAAGAGAGGTTGGTAGTATTCAGTTCTGTATTAGTTTGAATGCAGAGAGGTTGGTAGTATTCAGTTCTGTATTAGTTTGAATGAAGAGAGGTTGGTAGTATTCAGTTCTGTATTAGTTTGAATGAAGAGAGGTTGGTAGTATTCAGTTCTGTATTAGTTTGAATGGAGAGAGGTTGGTATTATTATTATTATTATTATTTATTTCTTAGCAGACGCCCTTATCCAGGGCGACTTACAATCGTAAGCAAATACATTTCAAGTGTTACAATACAAGTAATACAATAAGAGCAAGAAATACAATAACTTTTGTTCAAGCAAAGTACAAGTGTGACAAACAACAATTCAATAATACAGCATTATTCAGTATAATTCAGTATTCAGTTCTGTATTAGTTTGAATGGAGAGGTTGGTAGTATTCAGTTCTGTATTAGTTTGAATGAAGAGAGGTTGGTAGTATTCAGTTCTGTATTAGTTTGAATGAAGAGAGGTTGGTAGTATTCAGTTCTGTATTAGTTTGAATTAAGAGAGGTTGGTAGTATTCAGTTCTGTATTAGTTTGAATGAAGAGAGGTTGGTAGTATTCAGTTCTGTATTAGTTTGAATGCTGAGAGGTTGATAGTATTCAGTTCTGTATTAGTTTGAATGGAGAGAGGTTGGTAGTATTCAGTTCTGTATTAGTTTGAATGAAGAGAGGTTGGTAGTATTCAGTTCTGTATTAGTTTGAATGAAGAGAGGTTGGTAGTATTCAGTTCTGTATTAGTTTAAATGAAGAGAGGTTGGTAGTATTCAGTTCTGTATTAGTTTGAATGAAGAGAGGTTGGTAGTATTCAGTTCTGTATTAGTTTGAATGCAGAGAGGTTGGTAGTATTCAGTTCTGTATTAGTTTGAATGAAGAGAGGTTGGTAGTATTCAGTTCTGTATTAGTTTGAATGAAGAGAGGTTGGTAGTATTCAGTTCTGTATTAGTTTAAATGAAGAGAGGTTGGTAGTATTCAGTTCTGTATTAGTTTGAATGAAGAGAGGTTGGTAGTATTCAGTTCTGTATTAGTTTGAATGCAGAGAGGTTGGTAGTATTCAGTTCTGTATTAGTTTGAATGAAGAGAGGTTGGTAGTATTCAGTTCTGTATTAGTTTGAATGAAGAGAGGTTGGTAGTATTCAGTTCTGTATTAGTTTGAATGGAGAGAGGTTGGTATTATTATTATTATTATTATTTATTTCTTAGCAGACGCCCTTATCCAGGGCGACTTACAATCGTAATCAAATACATTTCAAGTGTTACAATACAAGTAATACAATAAGAGCAAGAAATACAATAACTTTTGTTCAAGCAAAGTACAAGTGTGACAAACAACAATTCAATAATACAGCATTATTCAGTATAATTCAGTATTCAGTTCTGTATTAGTTTGAATGGAGAGGTTGGTAGTATTCAGTTCTGTATTAGTTTGAATGGAGAGGTTGGTAGTATTCAGTTCTGTATTAGTTTGAATGAAGAGAGGTTGGTAGTATTCAGTTCTGTATTAGTTTGAATGCAGAGAGGTTGATAGTATTCAGTTCTGTATTAGTTTGAATGAAGAGAGGTTGGTAGTATTCAGTTCTGTATTAGTTTGAATGGAGAGGTTGGTAGTATTCAGTTCTGTATTAGTTTGAATGAAGAGAGGTTGGTAGTATTCAGTTCTGTATTAGTTTGAATGCAGAGAGGTTGGTAGTATTCAGTTCTGTATTAGTTTGAATGCTGAGAGGTTGGTAGTATTCAGTTCTGTATTAGTTTGAATGAAGAGAGGTTGGTAGTATTCAGTTCTGTATTAGTTTGAATGTAGAGAGGTTGGTAGTATTCAGTTCTGTATTAGTGTGAATGCAGAGAGGTTGGTAGTATTCAGTTCTGTATTAGTTTGAATGAAGAGAGGTTGGTAGTATTGAGTTCTGTATTAGTTTGAATGAAGAGAGGTTGGTAGTATTCAGTTCTGTATTAGTTTGAATGAAGAGAGGTTGGTAGTATTCAGTTCTGTATTAGTTTGAATGAAGAGAGGTTGGTATTATTCAGTTCTGTATTAGTTTGAATGAAGAGAGGTTGGTAGTATTCAGTTCTGTATTGTGTAGCACCTCGTTCTACTCAGAAAGAAATACCAGGAGCACTTCTGGCATGGAATGACCCCACCACATTTTATTGTATTTTTTTTTTCATTCCTTGCCATTGCTGTTTCTTTACAGTGATCATCGACACGTTTTCATACAGTAATAACATGAGGTTTACTTGTGACTTTTTGTAGCTGAACAAGAAAATGAAAACTGAAATTTAACTTTAACACTTAAAATAAAACAAACGTGGAGATGGCGTTGTAAGGCGAAGGGGAAAAAAATTCACCGTTTATTACATTCCACATAACAAAGTTGCAACAAGGCAGCAGTGAGGATTTGATAGTCGCAAAATGGTCTTATTCGGTAGCGGTTTATTTGACTAAATTATATATAAAATAATTTTAAAAATAAACACCTACCTACTGTTTCAAATAGACTGAATAACCCAAACTACCACATAGTAGGCCTATATGTAAAACAGAAAGTATTTATTAAAACCGCCTTGTGCTAAGTAATGGTGCTAATGCAATTCCATGTCGAAATGTATTTTGTTTTATCCTTAACCCTTTTGCAGTCAATTTATTAAGTGTGTGTCAGGCACGTCAGGTCCAATTTATTTTCACACGCGCAGTTAATTTTAGACGCGCTGTTTAAAAGTATTTTTTTTCCACAGTCAAACGGGTTTAAAAGGCCCTGCATATCAACAAAGCACTCACTAGGCATCTCCAGCCCCGCCCCACCCTATAGCTTTCACATATGCTAAGAAATAAATAATAATAATAATAATAATAATAATAATAATAATAATAATAATAATAATAATAATAATAATAATAATAATAATAATAATAGTCGTACATACCGATCAATCATCTCCTGATCACTTGTTTTATCACCAAACTCCTCAATAATGCGATCCAAGTCATTATTTTATTACTGTAACATCTCAAAAAAGCTCTGCAAATGTCCGTGTTCATCAGCCAGCTTGTTTACTTATGACCGCCCCGTTATCTGATACCAGGGCCATGTATGACTATTCATGAGATACGCCTTTTTTTTTTTTTAGACTTGTCTCGGCTCTTGTCGCTCCCACTCGGCCATTGAATGGTTTTCTCGGCTTTTTCCGGAGAAAAAACGACTAGAAACCAATTTTTTGCATCTTTTTGATGATGTTGGCAGTGTGACCCCGCCTTGTGCGTATTGTTTGTTTATATGTTGCATGTAGTATGTTAAATGTTGGTGTATAGTCATTGGTACACGGGATATAAATGGGTATGTGTAGCACGTGTGATAAAATGTATATTTGTATTTAGCCACAAGGGTTGCAGATCACTTCACGTGCTGATTAAATGTAATACTATGTGAGCACAGGGAAGGACACGTAATTAATCCATGTGCAGTTGTACCGAGATTCTAATTGAATGATTGATTAGCAATCGAGTCTCGGTACAGCTGACCCCTGGTCCTTGTTTCTTTTTTTTCAGGTCAAAAAAGTCCCCTGGGTCAACATTGTGTATACCTTTTAGGATTTTGAATGCTTGAATCAGATCACCACGTAGTCTTCTTTGTTCAAGACTGAATAGATTCAATTCTTTTAGCCTGTCTGCATACGACATGCCTTTTAAACCCGGGATAATTCTGGTTGCTCTTCTTTGCACTCTTTCTAGAGCAGCAATATCCTTTTTGTAACGAGGTGACCAGAACTGAACACAATATTCAAGATGAGGTCTTACTAGTGCATTGTAAAGTTTTAACATTACTTCTCTTGATTTAAATTCAACACTTCTCACAATATATCCGAGCATCTTGTTGCCCTTTTTTATAGCTTCCCCACATTGTCTAGATGAAGACATTTCTGAGTCAACATAAACTCCTAGGTCTTTTTCATAGATTCCTTCTTCAATTTCAGTATCTCCCATATGAAATTTATAATTTGTATTGCCTGCGTGCAGTACCTTACACTTTTCTCTATTAAATGTCATTTGCCATGTGTCTGCCCAGTTCTGAATGCTGTTTAGGTCATTTTGAATGACCTTTGCTGCTGCAACAGTGTTTGCCACTCCTCCTATTTTTGTGTCGTCTGCAAATTTAACAGGTTTGCTTACTATACCAGAATCTAAATCATTAATGTAGATTAGGAATAGCAGTGGACCTAATACTGATCCCTGTGGTACACCACTGGTTACCTCGCTCTATTTTGAGGTCTCTCCTCTAATCAGTACTTTCTGTTTTCTACATGTTAACCACTCTCTAATCCATGTGCATGCATTTCCTTTAATCCCTACTGGGTTCAGTTTGAGGATTAATCCTTTATGCGGGACTTGGTCAAAAGCTTTCTGAAAATCTAAATAAACCATGTCATATGCTTTGCAATTAGTTTGCTTTTCTAAAATTGTTAACTTTAGTCATTACTTTTGGGGTTTTAAAAAATACTTCAAATGAGACCATGTTGTGGTCTGAGTTTGTCAATGGCTCTCTGACCTCTGTTTTAGTTTTTCTGTCTTCGTTATTTGAAAAGACTAAATCACGGCATGCCTCCCCTCTAGTTGGTGCCTTGACAAATTGTGTTAGGAAGGAGTCATTTGTCATTTCCACCATTTCAATTTCGTCCGTCGTGCTCCCCACCAGGTTTTCCCATTTTATATGGGTGAAGTTGTATAACAGATTATTTTGCTTGGCGTCTGAGTTTGGCGGTCTATAGCATGCTCCTATTATTATGCCCTTTGAATTTGTGTCCATTATTCTGACCCATATTGATTCTGCATTGCTTTCTTTGTCCTGATTTAACACCTGGGCTTCTAGACTATTTCTTATGTATAGCGCTACCCCTCTGGAGCTCCGGATCGTGTTAGTAATCTTTTAGACAAACGAAACAAACAAACAACGTTTACAAGACAGACTAACAGAACACTCACGGTTATTACATGCAGGGACTCCTTTTAGGTTCTTTCCTAACCATTCACAAAAGGAACAGATCACGTCAGCTATGACTCTTATTTATATCCTCGTTCATGACCCCTAGGTTCACGAGCGCATCCGCTCCTCCAGTCCTCGGATGCCACACTGTTTACCATCTGGGTCATTGAGTTTGGATACCATAGCTCCACCCCTTTCCTAAATGACCGACTTCCACCTACCCTACAGAATAAATTGTCGTGCCATTTAGTTAAGGGTACTCTGTTCCTGTTACACAGTGCCCTCACAGGTCGAGAGGGAGATCTAACACCAAGAATCATTCCATCTCTGTCACACTGTCTTCCCTGAGTTGTTGCCCTTGTTTTGATGTGGTCTCCCTTTGTTTTTTTTTATTTTCACCCCCTTCCTTTCCAGTTCAAACATACGTCAACGAAGCATTATTGATTCAAAGGAAAGTGTTGTATTAGTGGTTTGTGTCTTCTTTTGTAAATATACCATCAAAATGTTTCGATAGTGCACCTACGACACCGTCAGCAAGATTTTACTCTGTGAGCGTGCGTGACTGAACACCCCGAGCATCTGCAGCTTCAGAGGATCCGTAGAACTGCTGGCGCTCAATGCTAAGCGCTATGTTTTGGCGCAACCGTGAAGCATGGTGGTGGCAGCATCATGCTATGGGGGTGTTTCTCTGCGTCAGGGCCTGGAAAGCTCGTGAAGATAGAGGGCAAAATGGATGCAGCAAAGTACAGAGAAATCCTGGAGGAAAACCTGCTGAAGTCTGCAAGAGACCTGGGACTTAGGAGAAGATTCATCTTCCAGCAGGACAATGACCCCAAACATACAGCCAAAGGCACACTGGAGTGGCTTAAAAACAAAAAGGTCAATGTCCTGGAGTGGCCCAGTCAACTCTATGTGGAAAGAGTTGAAAATTGCTGTTCACCAAAGATCCCCGTCCAACTTGACGGAGCTTGAGCAATTTTGCAAAGAAGAATGGGCAAAAATTGCAGTGTCCAGATGTGCAAAGCTGGTAGAGACTTATCCAAATAGACTCATGGCTGTAATTGCTGCCAAAGGTGCCTCTACCAAATATTGACTCAAGGGGGTGAATACTTATGCAATCAATTATTTTCTGTTTTGTATTTACAATTAATTTAGAACAATCTGTAGATTTTATTTTTCACTTTGACATTATGGACTTTTTTGTGTATCAGTGGCAAAAACTCCTAATTAAATCAATTTTGATTCCATGTTGTAACACAATAAAATGTGGAAAAGTGGGTGAATACTTTTGAGAGCCACTGTACAATAGAAACATATTATGAAAAACCTTCCTTTCTTTCAACAGTCGAAACCAAAATTAAGTAAAGCAAATTAGCATGCCTGTATTTCTGAGAGAAACATTACAGATATCTGCACATTCCTGCAGTGATGAATGGTTTTCTGTAGTTATCACTGCATTCTGTACCCTTGTGTGAATTCTGCATTGCTTTGTGACATCACAGAATCGTGGAATCCTGGAGAGACTGGTACATGTCAGCAGATCACTGGCACTGTGTGTTTTACTCTGGGATTATTGAAATGTGTCACTAATCATCATTTCACTTCCAGGAACTCATTCACTGCAGTTTTTTGGAGTGGCGACCTCAGAAGGGACTGAGACACCAGAGTATGTAACTGTGGATGTGGTGGATGATGTGCAAATCTCGTACTATGACAGCACCATGGAAAAACCTGTCCTCCTGCTCGACTCGATGAATGAGACTGTGGATCGTGAGGTGTGGGAAAGACGTACTTGGTATATTCTCTATTGTCAAGAAATCTTAAAATGGAGTTTGAGAAATACAGTCCAGCGGTTTAACCATACTGGAGGTGAGTACAAACACACAACCCCTTCTATCACTGTTACACAGGGACTATAGGACTGAGTACAGACACACACAGCCCCTTCTATCACTGTTACACAGGGACTATAGGACTGAGTACAGACACACACAGCCCCTTCTATCACTGTTACACAGGGTCTATAGGACTGAGTACAGACACACACAGCCCCTTCTATCACTGTTACACAGGGACTATAGCACTGAGTACAGACACACACAGCCCCTTCTATCACTGTTACACAGGGACTATAGGACTGAGTACAGACACACACAGCCCCTTCTATCACTGTTACACAGGGACTATAGGACTGAGTACAGACACACACAGCCCCTTCTATCACTGTTACACAGGGACTATAGGACTGAGTACAGACACACACAGCCCCTTCTATCACTGTTACACAGGGACTATAGGACTGAGTACAGACACACACAGCCCCTTCTATCACTGTTACACAGGGACTATAGGACTGAGTACAGACACACACAGCCCCTTCTATCACTGTTACACAGGGACTATAGGACTGAGTACAGACACACACAGCCCCTTCTATCACTGTTACACAGGGACTATAGGACTGAGTACAGACACACACAGCCCCTTCTATCACTGTTACACAGGGACTATAGGACTGAGTACAGACACACACAGCCCCTTCTATCACTGTTACACAGGGACTATAGGACTGAGTACAGACACACACAGCCCCTTCTATCACTGTTACACAGGGACTATAGGACTGAGTACAGACACACACAGCCCCTTCTATCACTGTTACACAGGGACTATAGGACTGAGTACAGACACACACAGCCCCTTCTATCACTGTAACACAGGAACTATAGGACTGAGTACAGACACACACAGGCCCTTCTATCACTGTTACACAGGGACTATAGGACTGAGTAGAGACACACACAGCCCCTTCTATCACTGTTACACAGGGACTATAGGACTGAGTACAGACACACACAGCCCCTTCTATCACTGTTACACAGGGACTATAGGACTGAGTACAGACACACACAGCCCCTTCTATCACTGTTACACAGGGACTATAGGACTGAGTACAGACACACACAGCCCCTTCTATCACTGTTACACAGGGACTATAAGACTGAGTACAGACACACACAGCCCCTTCTATCACTGTTACACAGGGTCTATAGGACTGAGTACAGACACACAGCCCCTTCTATCACTGTTACACAGGGACTATAGGACTGAGTACAAACACACACAGCCCCTTCTATCACTGTTACACAGGGACTATAGGACTGAGTACAGACACACACAGCCCCTTCTATCACTGTTACACAGGGACTGTAGGACTGAGTACAGACACACACAGCCCCTTCTATCACTGTTACACAGGGACTGTAGGACTGAGTAGAGACACACACAGCCCCTTCTATCACTGCTACACAGGGACTATAGGACTGAGTACAGACACACACAGCCCCTTCTATCACTGCTACACAGGGACTATAGGACAGAGCTACAGTGTCGGAGGACAACGCAGCTCTGGGCAGCTTTCAGGCAAGCCCGCAGGCTCCTGGCCAGACTACAGGGGTCGCTGGTGCGCGGTGAGCCGAGGACACCCTGGCCAACCTAATCCTCCCTCCCCCCGGACGACGCTCGGCCAATTGAGCGCCGCCCGCTGGAGCTCTCGTCCACGGTCGGCTGTGGAATAGCCTCGACTCGAACCGGCGACATCCAGGCTATAGAGCCCATCCTGCACTCTAGCGAGTGCTTTTACTGGATGCGCCACTCGGGAGCCCTGACAGCTCCATTCTGAATGAATCACTCTGGACTGTGCAGTGCTGACGACTCTATTCTGAATGAATCCCTCTGGACTGTGCAGTGTTGACAGCTCCATTCTGAATGAATCCCTCTGGACTGTGCAGTGTTGACGGCTCCATTCTGAATGAATCACTCTGGACTGTGCAGTGTTGACGGCTCCATTCTGAATGAATCCCTCTGGGCTGGGCAGTGTTGACGGCTCCATTCTGAATGAATCCCTCTGGACTGTGCAGTGTTGACGGCTCCATTCTGAATGAATCCCTCTGGACTGTGCAGTGTTGACAGCTCCATTCTGAATGAATCCCTCTGGACTGTGCAGTGTTGACGGCTCCATTCTGAATGAATCACTCTGGACTGTGCAGTGTTGACGGCTCCATTCTGAATGAATCCCTCTGGACTGTGCAGTGTTGACAGCTCCATTCTGAATGAAGCACTCTGGACTGTGCAGTGTTGATGGCTCCATTCTGAATGAATCACTCTGGACTGTGCAGTGTTGACAGCTCCATTCTGAATGAATCCCTCTGGACTGTGCAGTGTTGACGGCTCCATTCTGAATGAATCACTCTGGACTGTGCAGTGTTGACGGCTCCATTCTGAATGAATCCCTCTGGGCTGGGCAGTGTTGACGGCTCCATTCTGAATGAATCCCTCTGGGCTGGGCAGTGTTGACGGCTCCATTCTGAATGAATCCCTCTGGACTGTGCAGTGTTGACGGCTCCATTCTGAATGAATCCCTCTGGACTGTGCAGTGTTGACAGCTCCATTCTGAATGAATCCCTCTGGGCTGGGCAGTGTTAACAGCTCCATTCTGAATGAATCCCTCTGGACTGTGCAGTGTTGACAGCTCCATTCTGAATGAATCCCTCTGGACTGGGCAGTGTTGACAGCTCCACCCACGTGACACGAGCAATACCGTCACACTCGGAAATCCATTTTAAGGCACAGTGACATAATAGCAGGGTTGCAAAGGAAAGCAGGTTTTTTTTAAGAACAAAAAAATGATACAATTATCGAAATGGCTGATCGATACACATCCGCTCTATTTGGCAAGTTTTCTGGAAGTTTTAGTGACGAAGAAATAAACAAGTTGCAGATGATCACAGCTGCAGTAAACACTGTTGGGGAGGAGCGAAGGACAGCTGAAATAAGAAAGAAATGGATAGATCTAGCGAGCAAAACGAAATTAAAAGAAGGGAGACGAAAAAGCTTTAAAGTGGATTGAGGAAAATCAAAATCCCTCACAAGAGATGTGGAGCTGTGAAAGGCTGTACTGTGAAGTGCTATACATACACAAGGAAAGCCCTTCAGCTGTGTTGAACAAACGTATTTAAAGAGAGAGTGTACTGATCTGTGTTTACTTTTCTGAAAATGTACTGAAAATGGTCTTTTGGACGAAATGTATATAGCCAGCTGAGCACACTCGCTCCCTTGACACTTGTATTAGTCTTTAGGGACATGCCTGATAATCAAGCTGAGTTTAGCCTCATTATTTAAACGTGTGGGGCAGGTAATAACATGCAGGTTACTGCTGCAACAAAGCTTCGTTATTTGGGGATCTGGCGGGTTTCTTTTAGATTTTATCTGTGAGAAGGAGGCGCTTGTCACTATCTTTGTCATTTGAGTTTGGTCCATTCTATTTATTTGTAACACGTTAGTGTGTTATTTAATTTATTGTACACATTTAATTGTGTTATTATTATTATTATTATTATTATTATTATTATTATTATTATTATTATTATTATTATTATTATTATTATGATTATTATTAATAATAATAACGTAATAATTGCTGCACAACACTGCCGCCAGTTTAGCAATGCAATCTTCCCAATGATGCTATTATCATAGTGAATAAACCAGGACTTTTGGTATATGATTGTATTTAATATATAAACCGTGTTTGTTTCGACCTTGACCTTGCCTCAGTTACTGTTACTTTTCACCCACATAATTTTGGGTCCCACATATCATTAAATACATAATTTTGTTTTGTAATTATTTAAACCTTTCATAAAAAAACCAAAAAAAGTGTGTGGTGTGGTGTGTGGTGTGGTGTACGGTGTGTGGTGTATGATGTGTGGTGTGTAGTGTGTGGTGTGGTGTACAGTGTTAGGTGTACGGTGTGTGGTGTACGGTGTGTGTGGTGTACGGTGTGTGGTGTACGGTGTGTGGTGTGGTGTACAGTGTACGGTGTGTGGTGTGGTGTGGTGTGTGGTGTGTAGTGTACGGTGTGTGGTGTACGGTGTGTGTGGTGTACGGTGTGTGGTGTACGGTGTGTGGTGTGTGGTGTGGTGTACAGTGTACGGTGTGTGGTGTACGGTGTGGTGTGTGGTGTACGGTTTGTGGTGTGTAGTGTACGGTGTGGTGTACGGTGTGTGGTGTGTGGTTTGGTGTGTGGTGTACGGTGTGTAGTGTACGGTGTGTGGTGTGGTGTACAGTGTGTGGTGTACGGTGTGTTGTGTACGGTGTGTGGTGTGGTGTACGGTGTGTGGTGTATGGTGTGTGGTGTGGTGTACGGTGTGTGGTGTACGGTGTGTGGTGTGGTTTACGGTGTGTAGTGTACGGTGTGTGGTGTGGTGTACGGTGTGTGGTGTACGGTGTGTGGTGTGTGGTGTACGGTGTGTGGTGTATGGTGTGTGGTGTGGTGTACGGTGTGTGGTGTACGGTGTGTGGTGTATGGTGTGTGGTGTGTGGTGTACGGTGTGTGGTGTACGGTGTGTAGTGTACGGTGTGTGGTGTGGTGTACAGTGTGTGGTGTACGGTGTGTGGTGTACGGTGTGTGGTGTACGGTGTGTGGTGTGTGGTGTACGGTGTGTGGTGTACGGTGTGTGGTGTACGGTGTACGGTGTACGGTGTACGGTGTGTGGTGTATGGTGTGTGGTGTATGGTGTGTGGTGTACGGCGTGTGGTGTACGGTGTGTGGTGTACGGTGTGTGGTGTGGTGTGGTGTACAGTGTGTGGTGTACGGTGTGTGGTGTGGTGTGTGGTGTGTACAGTGTGTGGTGTGGTGTACAGTGTGTGGTGTGGTGTGTGTGTGGTGTACGGTGTGTGTGGTGTGTGGTGTGGTGTGGTGTACAGTGTGTGGTGTGTGTAGTGTACGGTGTGTGTGGTGTGTGGTGTGGTGTGTGGTGTACAATGTGTGTGTGGTGTACGGTGTGTGGTGTACGGTGTTTGTGTGGTGTGTGTGTGGTGTGTGTGGTGTACAGTGTGTGTTGTGTGTGGTGTGTGGTGTACAGTGTGGTGTGGTGTGTGTTTGGTGTACGGTGTGGTGTACGGTGTTTGTGTGGTGTACGGTGTGTGGTGTACGGTGTTTGTGTGGTGTACGGTGTGTGGTGTGGTGTACGGTGTGTGGTGTGTGGTGTGTGTGGTGTACGGTGTGTGGTGTGTGTGGTGTGGTGTGTGGTGTACAGTGTGTGGTGTGGTGTACGGTGTGTGGTGTACGGTGTGTGGTGTACGGTGTGTGGTGTGGTGTACGGTGTGTGGTGTGTGTGGTGTACGGTGTGTGGTGTGTGTGGTGTGGTGTGTGGTGTACAGGGTGTGGTGTGTGTTTGGTGTACAGTGTGTGGTGTACGGTGTGTGTGTGGTGTACTGTGTTTGTGTGTGTGGTGTGGTGTACAGTGTGTGGTGTACGGTGTGTGTGTGGTGTACGGTGTGTGGTGTACGGTGTTTGTGTGGTGTACGGTGTGTGGTGTGTGTGGTGTACGGTGTGTGTTGTGTGTGGTGTGGTGTGGTGTACAGTGTGTGTTGTGGTGTGTGTTTGGTGTACGGTGTGTGGTGTATGGTGTTTGTGTGGTGTACGGTGTGTGGTGTGTGTGGTGTACGGTGTGTGGTGTGTGTGGTGTGGTGTGTGGTGTACAGTGTGTGGTGTGGTGTACGGTGTGTGGTGTACGGTGTGTGGTGTACGGTGTGTGGTGTGGTGTACGGTGTGTGGTGTACGGTGTGTGGTGTGTGTGGTGTACGGTGTGTGGTGTGTGTGGTGTGGTGTGTGGTGTACAGTGTGTGGTGTGGTGTGTGTTTGGTGTACAGTGTGTGGTGTACGGTGTGTGTGGTGTACTGTGTTTGTGTGTGTGGTGTATGGTGTGTGGTGTACGGTGTGTGGTGTACGGTGTTTGTGTGATGTGTGGTGTGTGGTGTGTGTGGTGTACGGTGTGTGTTGTGTACGGTGTGTGTGATGTGTGGTGTGGTGTGTGGTGTAGTGTGTGGTGTGGTGTGTGTGTGGTGTACTGTGTGTGGTGTACAGTGTGTAGTGTGTGTGTGATGTCCTGTGTGTGTTGTACAGTGTGTAGTGTGGTGTGGTGTACGGTGTGTGGTGTACGGTGTGTGGTGTGTGGTGTACGGTGTGTGGTGTATGGTGTGTGGTGTGGTGTACGGTGTGTGGTGTACGGTGTGTGGTGTATGGTGTGTGGTGTGTGGTGTACGGTGTGTGGTGTACGGTGTGTAGTGTACGGTGTGTGGTGTGGTGTACAGTGTGTGGTGTACGGTGTGTGGTGTATGGTGTGTGGTGTACGGTGTGTGGTGTACGGTGTGTGGTGTGTGGTGTACGGTGTGTGGTGTACGGTGTACGGTGTGTGGTGTATGGTGTGTGGTGTATGGTGTGTGGTGTACGGCGTGTGGTGTACGGTGTGTGGTGTACGGTGTGTGCTGTGGTGTGGTGTACAGTGTGTGGTGTGGTGTGTGTGGTGTACGGTGTGTGGTGTGGTGTGTGGTGTGTACAGTGTGTGGTGTGGTGTACAGTGTGTGGTGTGGTGTGTGTGTGGTGTACGGTGTGTGGTGTGTGTGGTGTGGTGTGTGGTGTACAGTGTGTGGTGTGGTGTGTGTTTGGTGTACAGTGTGTGGTGTACGGTGTGTGTGGTGTACTGTGTTTGTGTGTGTGGTGTATGGTGTGTGGTGTACGGTGTGTGGTGTACGTGTTTGTGTGATGTGTGGTGTGTGGTGTGTGTGGTGTACGGTGTGTGTTGTGTACGGTGTGTGTGATGTGTGGTGTGGTGTGTGGTGTAGTGTGTGGTGTGGTGTGTGTGTGGTGTACTGTGTGTGGTGTACAGTGTGTAGTGTGTGTGTGATGTCCTGTGTGTGTTGTACAGTGTGTAGTGTGGTGTGTGTGTGTGGTGTACGGTGTGTGGTGTACGGTGTGTGGTGTGTGGTGTACGGTGTGTGGTGTATGGTGTGTGGCAGTGGGGTCGTGGGGGGTCATTATAAAATACAGAAACAAGTTCATATTGTCATCAGAATGTTTTACCTGAGAAATCTGTTCAATAAAGCTTACAGTTCCACAGCGAGTTAGTTGTATGAGCGCCACGGTATGTCCTGAAACAGGATCTGCCATGTCTGGCAGTCACAGGTTTCTAGTGAAAATCTGCGACACCACAGCCCTGTGAAAGTTTTATGAAACACAGATTGCAACCTGCGATGGGTTTGTGACAGCGATTCCTCGCAAATCGCTTTTATGAAACAGACCCCTGTCACGTTTTCACTTTTCACGTTCTCTTTTATTATATTATTCGCTCTGCACACACTCTTAACTCAGGGGAGACGTTGAGAGGACAGAGGTGTTTAAAACTCCTAGTGGTTTATGTTCGAGCACTGGACGAGCGGTGTGTCCATGAAACCTTTATTTAATCAAGAAAAGCACACAGACTCATTTATTTGAAGTTTTACGAATCAGAGCAACATCAGCGCTCCTTCGTTTTATTAAAATGCCTTTAATATTGGATTAGTAGTTTGCGCATACCACCAAAACCCCAAAACATGTAACAATAATTAGCAATCCTAAATTTATTACAAGCTCAGCATTTAATACTTCAATAACATAATACAATTATATGTATTTAGTGCAGCCCTCGGGCCGGCTAAGCACAAAGCCTACAAGCACCCACTGCTATGTTTTAGCACATTCAATATAACACCCTCAATACCAAAACATAGTTTCAAAACCTCATAGCAATATAACCAATACATGCAAGATACAATATTACCATTAGTATGCTTACCTCCTATTATAAGGAAGAGTAGCGTGAACAAAAGAGAAGGACTGTCCTGTGGAGATCTGCAAAGGATGGACCACGTGGCTCTGCAAAGCTGAGTCTTGGTTGTGGTGGTCTCAGTGTGATCGGCCCAGGGTTTTTATACAATTTTCATCCCATTGAAAGCAATGGGAAGCCCCAATTAGATCCAGTCATCAATCTATATGGACAGTCCTTATCTCTTGGCAAACAGTAATCTCTAAAGAATTCAACCAACTCTTCAGACTCAATTGGAGTCATATGCCAACAAATCAACACTGGCCCATGTTCTCATCCACTCATTCTTGGCCCCCCTCCTTCATCTGAAAAGTTAGGTGAAGCAGAGTTCACAAAATCCCTGCTACCTTGATTCACTACTTAATATGGGTGCATTATAAAAAGGAGTGGTGTTTAAATATATGCAGCATCAACAGTTGTATTAGAATATAACAGTTATAGTTATAATGGTTATAATTGATTACATGAACTTGGCTTTCAAAAATATATTCCCTCATGTCATCTCACTCTCAAATTAGTTTCCTTCTTTCCTTACAGGTGTGTGTTTAGCAGGTATTATAGGGAACTTCCATCTTATATCTTTTTAATGTAGAGTTTTCTCCTTATGGAAAACCTAACTATTTTACTGAGCTGTAAAGCTGTAATGTTTTTCTCCTATGGGCCCCTGGTAGCTTGAACTTAATTGACATCCAGATGACCCTGTATTTTTCAGCTATACACATACTGGCTAAAACCAGCTTGCTGGAGACACCTCTTTTCTTGATTAATGTTCCCTAGAACTTTCCTTACACCTGTATCTTACGTGCTTGTTCCGCCCGGCAACTAACTATCTTAATATATTTTGGAATTAGACCATTTCTATTCTGTCCTTCCTTCTTCTAAATTGAAGAATACTTCTAGCCTTGACACCGTAAATTCCTGATAAGAGAATCCCCGCTTCTCTTGCCAACGAAGACCTCTTGGCATCAAGCACTGATCCCTCCAAGGGCAGGCTTGTAGAAAGTTTGATAAAGCAGGTTACACAGAGTTTACTTTTCCAAAGCCTATCTTTTACTTATAAAGTTATTCTTCAATATTTTTTCAATCTTTTTATTTTGTATTTTAAACACAACATCTTTTTATGCTGCATTATCTTTTTAACTCAGAGCCAAACTAAGTATTTTACTCCTTATAGAATATGGTTGTTAACTATTCTCCTCTTTACTAGCAGCAGCATAGCAGCAATATCGCAATAACAATTTATTTAACTTTTCTGTTCCCTTTCTGTGGTGTATCTTCTAAAATACTTATTTTCCTAAGTTAGAGTCTGCTTTTTACTCTAGGTTGTTCTTACTCACCTACTTATTTTAAAACTGAATTACAAGCAGAAACCTACTCAAAGCGAGGTCTTTTAATCCTTTTCTGTTTTTCTCTTTCCCTTAAGAATACTCCTAACTCCTTTTTCCTTTATATTCAGAAGTTATAATTCTTGAATGTAAGCACACAGTAATTATTTTCATTGAATTAGGACTCCGTTTTTAACTATGCTCATCTTGATAGAAAACAGCTTCAGGTATGCTATCATATTAAGCAAAGTGAATCATATGATCCTATACATAAAAATTGTTCATAGTACACTATTATTTAAACTAACTATAATTACCACTACCTATGATTACATGTTACCACAACAACCTATACCATTTAAAACAAGCATATTAACATACATCTATTAGTACAGCATTATTCTGTATTCAAGCTGAAAAGTGTTAACAGAGATTTCAGCACTAAATTCTGGGAATCGTGCCAATTTTAATAAGAGACTGCTCAAGGCCGGCCAGTGTATCAAGTTGTACCAGATTCTGTTATACGGTCTTACAGAGAGAGAGAGCACTTTACAGTATTCGTTACAGACTAAAGATTATTCAAACATTACAAATGGTTACAACACATATCATCTCATTAATACATTTCATTTTTAAATCATCCAGTCCATGTCCAATGTTTCAGCTCGTTCCCAGCAGGACTCCATTTCTGTTCTGGGTTCATCTCGGGTCGGCTCTGCAAACACCACAATACCTATTTTTCTCTACATCATTAGTGGACAGACTTAATACAACTGAATCTGAATCAATCGAGGAGCCGTGAACTCTAGCCACTGAAATTCTCCATGCAATGGAATCCAATTTCTTACTACACATAATAACTGGTTCGGGGTCACCCGTGACACCCCAGGCTCTTCAGTGTTCTCTGGAATGCCAGCGCTGACTTCTACATTACAAATTCAGAAAGATTTACTTTTAACGGACATTAATGTCTAGTTGGTTTTTTGTCTTTATGTGTTTATTCCAGTTCACATTTACCAGCGCGCGGGTGGCTGTGAGCTGCATGATGACGGGACCAAGCGTGCATGGTCTCATTACGCGTATGATGGGAAGGATTTTATTAGTCTTGATGTGAAGACCAGGACCTGGGTCGCTGCTGTGTCGCAGGCTGTCTTCTATAAACACCAGCGGGAAAATGACACAGCCCGGCAAGAGATCACTTTCAAGTTTTTTGAAATCGATTGTTTCCGCTTGCTGGAGTGGTACCTCCAGTATGGGATGGAGACCCTGCAGAGGAAAGGTAAAGTAACAATCTCATGCAGTATTCCTTGTGTTTAACTCATCAGATACTAACTGAGTGTTTATAGTTTAAAGGTAAAGTAACAATCTCATACAGTATTCCTTGTGTTTAACTCATCAGATACTAACTGAGTGTTTATAGTTTAAAGGTAAAGTAACAATCTCATACAGTATTCCTTGTGTTTAACTCATCAGATACTAACTGAGTGTTTATAGTTTAAAGGTAAAGTAACAATCTCATACAGTATTCCTTGTGTTTAACTCATCAGATACTAACTGAGTGTTTATAGTTTAAAGGTAAAGTAACAATCTCATACAGTATTCCTTGTGTTTAACTCATCAGATACTAACTGAGTGTTTATAGCTCAAATTCTAGATGCAAGCAATGCATTATAGAGTGGCGATAGCTGCTGTATAATAAGAGTGACAGACAGTTTCTTGTTTAAACCTGATTTTGAGGGGTATGTTTTCTCGGCCGTTTCAAACCAGTAACCAGTGGTGTACCATAGGGATCAGTATTAGGTCCTCTGCTATACCTAATCTTCATTAATGATTTAGATTCTGGTATAGTAAGCAAACTTGTTAAATTTGCAGACGACACAAAAATAGGAGGAGTTGCAAACACTGTTGCAGCAGCAAAGGTCATTCAAAATGATCTAGACAGCATTCAGAACTGGGCAGACACATGGCAAATGACATTTAATAGAGACAAGTGTAAAGTATTGCAAGCAGGCAATAAAAATGTGCATTATAAATATCACATGGGAGATACTGAAATTGAAGAAGGGAACTATGAAAAAGACCTAGGAGTTTATGCTGACTCAGAAATGTCTCCTTCTAGACAATGTGGGAAGCTATAAAAAAGGCCAACAAGATGCTCGGATATATTGTGAGAAGTGTTGAATTTAAATCAAGGGAAGTAATGTTAAAACTCTACAATGCATTAGTAAGACCTCACCTAGAATATTGTGTTCAGTTCTGGTCACCTCGTTACAAAAAGGATATTGCTGCTCTAGAAAGAGTGCAAAGAAGAGCAACCAGAATTATCCCGGGTTTAAAAGGCATGTCGTATGCAGACAGGCTAAAATAATTGAATATATTCAGTCTTGAACAAAGAAGACTACGCGGCGATCTGATTCAAACATTCAAAATCCTAAAAGGTAAAGACAACGTCAACCCAGGGGACTTCTTTGACCTGAAAAAAGAAACAAGGACCAGGGGTCACAAATGGAGATTAGATAAAGGGGCATTCAGAACAGAAAATAGGAGGTACTTTTTTACACAGAGAATTGTGAGGGTCTGGAACCAACTCCCCAGTAATGTTGTTGAAGCTGACACCCTGGGATCCTGCAAGAAGCTGCTTGATGAGATTCTGGGATCAATGAGCTACTAACAACCAAACGAGCAAGATGGGCTGAATGACCTCCTCTCGTTTGTAAATATTCTAATGTTCTTAAAACCCATAGATTTATCAATAAATACTCCAAACACAAAATAATAACTGAAAATGTGTAATGATGATAATAGATTTTTGAATCGTTCGTCCTAGTCTATAGCAGAAATGTAATGCTGAACAATACAGCAGCAGTGTGATTATTCTGTTAATAGATGAACGTCTTTATTTAGCTTTATTCGTATAGTGTGTGAGAATCGGTAACTTTTAGATTTTTGTAATATGGCGATGTGAAGTCGAAATCTCAACTGTTGCAAAGGATTAAAAGCCTATTTCTGGTTAAATAAAGATATAAGATACATAGAGGTTTACAATTATACTTTCCATGGCATATACAAATATATATTTTTAAATCAGCCTCCCAGTGAAAAAACAATGGAAATTAAATACAAAAAACTACGTTTCAAGTGTCAGTAAGAGCTGACAAAGCTGAAAAAGTTGTGAAATTGTCAGGTAAGACCGCCACTGCGCTCTTACTTCACCCAAGGCTTTCCAGCACACACTGCTTAACTGGTACAGTATGTGGGTTCACTAAAGACAACATAGGTAGTCACCATCACTGGGCAGGTCAGTGGGGTGCTGAGGATTGAAACGGTCTCTGAAACAGCCCAATACAGATAGTGAAGTTGTGTACTGTTCATTATGAACAACATTACACAACTGTGGTCATTTTGTATTGGAAATGACACATTCTGTTACAACCTACATACACATTCAATGTGTGTGCATTTCTGCTAAACCACCAAAAATCCTCCTGTAAACATGAATCTCTTGAGTTAAAAATCAACTAAACAAACCCCTTGACTGACACTATGTTATGTCCTTTATGATCTCATTACTATGCCACACATGCATCACATGTGTTTTCCAGCATATTAAACACGAGTATGGCTTTTGTCAACAAAATAAATAAAAACAGCTGAAAGGGTTGAAAACAAAGGTTACTGTTAGAAATGTTTTGTATACTTGAAAAACAGATGTATAGAAGAAATACATTGTGTCACTTCACATGTGTTCATATTCATTTGTTCTGACTATCTTTTACAATTTACATGTCAATTGTTTTAGTCACAAAGAACAGTGGTCTTTCTTCACTTCTAAAGCAGTGGTTCACAACCCTGGTCATGGGGACCCCTTGTGTCTGCTGGGTTTTGTTCCAACTGAGCTCTCAGTTACTTAGATGAACACTCAGTTGAACTAACAATTTGGTTAGTCAGATGTTTAAACTATTCTTCAGCTTATAAGAAGTTGGAGATTTCAAGTTCTATTCAATTTCATACATAACTTGAAATCTCCATCTCTTCCAAATCAATCAACAGCTTTGATTAGGTCAAATGTTAGTTTAATTGAGTGTTCAGTAAAGAAATTGAGTTGGAAAAAAAGTAACAGCAGACACGGGGGTCCCCAGGACCAGGATTGAGATCCACGGATCTGAGGCATATCAGGCTGTTTCAGAGAACGTTTCACTCCTCAGCAACCCACTGACCTGCTGTGACAAAGTGTCTGAGTGGATGCAGGTGCAGGGGTGGTGCAGTGAGGTAATGAAACACACAGAGAGGTTTAACCCTTTGCAGTCCATTTATTAATCGCGCGTCAGGCACGCCAGGTCTAATTTATTTTCACACGCGCAGTTAATTTTATACGCGCTGTTTAAAAGTATTTTTTTTCACAGTCAAACGGGTTTAAATGGCCCTGCATATCAACAAAGCACACACGAGGCATCTCCAGCCCCGCCCCAGCCTTTTGTTTGCTATAGCTTTCAGCTATGTAAGAAATAAATAATAATAATAATAATAGTCGTACATACCGATCGATCATCTCCAGATCACTCGTTTTATCACCAAACTCCTCAATAATGCGATCCAAGTCATTATTTTATTACTATAACATCTGAAAAAAGCTCTGCAAATGTCCATGATAGTCTCAGTGCGCTGACGCACTTAGCCAGCTTGTTTACTATGGACGCCCATTATCTGATACCATGTATGACTATTCATGAAATACGCCTTTTTTTTTTTTTTTTTTTTTTTCCGACTTGTCTCGGCTCCTCTCGCTCCCACTCGGCAATTGAATGGTTTTCTCTGCTTTTTCCGGAGAAAAAACGACTAAACACCCGTTTATTGCGTTGCTATAATGATGTCGGACCCAGTCCGACAAAGGACCTGTGAGGAATAATTGCAATGTCGGACCCAGTCCGACAATGGACCGCAAAGGGTTAATCCGGTTTGGAAAAGTGGTGTTTATTTTTGTATCCAGGTCTGGTGACAAACAATAATAATAATAATAAACAATAATGGGTTTGCAGACCCAACAATGACAATAACCCACACGTATCCGCCCCACAATTATACACACACGGTCCCCAGTCCTGGGGCATGCAGTAGTGCTCGTGGTGGGGGATACAGATTGTTTGGGACAGCTCCGGTATCGTGTTAGCCGTCTAGTGTGGTGTAACAAACGACGATTACACACGCAGACACACAGACACAAACACTTGTGGTACTGCTTTCTCTTTACAGGGTCTCTCACAGTCCTCAGTTTAAATACAAAACCAAATGCGAAGGAACAGATTAAGATTCTCCGTCCCTTTTTATGCTGTCACACATGACCCCTTGGTAAACAAGTGCAACCGCCTCTCCAATCTGCGGCTGCCACGTCGTTTCCTTTCCGGGTCAATGCGTTCTTGCAACGGAGTCTCGCCTTCATCCAGACTGGCTGACTTCCCGACCCTGGGAAAGAACTGTCAGACCAGCCCGTCCAAAGAACTCTGTTCTAGCTGCTTGGCGCCCTCACAGGTCGGGAGGGAGATTTACAACCAAGAATCATTGTATTTCTGTCACACCTGCCCAGTGGTGGTGACTACCTATATTGTCTGAAGTGAACCCACCTGCTGTACTAGTTCAGCAGTGTGTGCTGGAAAGCCTTGTCAGAACATGGGTGAAGTAAGAGCGCAGTGGTGGTCTTACTTGACAATTTCACGTTTTTTTTCGGCTTTGTCAGCTCTTACTGTCACTTAAAACGTATTTAATTGATAAATGAACCTGCAGGGGGTGAAATCAGACCTTGTTTGTTTAAACCACAATGACACACCTGGATTTACACGGTATGGGATTTACACACACTTTCAACTACATGAAGACCCTGCTGCCTGCTTATGTCAGAAGAGATCTCACAAGCAGCTAGATAAAGTTTCAACATGGCAGAGATACAGCGATATTCCTAATAGAGTTGATATGACAGAGATACAGTGATATTCCTCATAGAGTTGATATGACAGAGATACAGTGATATTCCTAATAGAGCTGATATGACAGAGATACAGTGATATTCCTAATAGAGCTGATATGACAGAGATACAGTGATATTCCTAATAGAGTTGATATGGCAGAGATACAGTGATATTCCTCATAGAGTTGATATGGCAGAGATACAGTGATATTCCTAATAGAGTTGATATGACAGAGATACAGTGATATTCCTCATAGAGTTGATATGACAGAGATACAGTGATATTCCTAATAGAGTTGATATGACAGAGATACAGTGATATTCCTAATAGAGTTGATATGACAGAGATACAGTGATATTCCTAATAGAGTTGATATGGCAGAGATACAGTGATATTCCTAATAGAGTTGATATGGCAGAGATACAGTGATATTCCTAATAGAGTTGATATGGCAGAGATACAGTGATATTCCTAATAGAGTTGATATGGCAGAGATACAGTGATATTCCTCATAGAGTTGATATGACAGAGATACAGTGATATTCCTAATAGAGTTGATATGGCAGAGATACAGTGATATTCCTAATAGAGTTGATATGACAGAGATACAGTGATATTCCTCATAGAGTTGATATGACAGAGATACAGTGATATTCCTAATAGAGTTGATATGGCAGAGATACAGTGATATTCCTAATAGAGTTGATATGACAGAGATACAGTGATATTCCTAATAGAGTTGATATGGCAGAGATACAGTGATATTCCTAATAGAGTTGATATGACAGAGATACAGTGATATTCCTAATAGAGTTGATATGACAGAGATACAGTGATATTCCTAATAGAGTTGATATGGCAGAGATACAGTGATATTCCTCATAGAGTTGATATGGCAGAGATACAGTGATATTCCTCATAGAGTTGATATGGCAGAGATACAGTGATATTCCTCATAGAGTTGATATGGCAGAGATACAGTGATATTCCTAATAGAGTTGATATGGCAGAGATACAGTGATATTCCTAATAGAGTTGATATGACAGAGATACAGTGATATTCCTAATAGAGTTGATATGGCAGAGATACAGTGATATTCCTCATAGAGTTGATATGGCAGAGATACAGTGATATTCCTAATAGAGTTGATATGGCAGAGATACAGTGATATTCCTAATAGAGTTGATATGACAGAGATACAGTGATATTCCTAATAGAGTTGATATGACAGAGATACAGTGATATTCCTAATAGAGTTGATATGACAGAGATACAGTGATATTCCGAATAGAGTTGATATGACAGAGATACAGTGATATTCCTAATAGAGTTGATATGACAGAGATACAGTGATATTCCTAATAGAGTTGATATGACAGAGATACAGTGATATTCCTAATAGAGTTGATATGGCAGAGATACAGTGATATTCCTCATAGAGTTGATATGGCAGAGATACAGTGATATTCCTAATAGAGTTGATATGGCAGAGATACAGTGATATTCCTAATAGAGTTGATATGACAGAGATACAGTGATATTCCTCATAGAGTTGATATGACAGAGATACAGTGATATTCCTAATAGAGTTGATATGACAGAGATACCGTGATTTTCCTAATAGAGTTGATATGGCAGAGATACAGTGATATTCCTCATAGAGTTGATATGACAGAGATACAGTGATATTCCTAATAGAGTTGATATGGCAGAGATACAGTGATATTCCTAATAGAGTTGATATGACAGAGATACAGTGATATTCCTAATAGAGTTGATATGACAGAGATACAGTGATATTCCTAATAGAGCTGATATGACAGAGATACAGTGATATTCCTAATAGAGTTGATATGACAGAGATACAGTGATATTCCTAATAGAGTTGATATGACAGAGATACAGTGATATTCCTAATAGAGTTGATATGACAGAGATACAGTGATATTCCTAATAGAGTTGATATGACAGAGATACAGTGATATTCCTAATAGAGTTGATATGGCAGAGATACAGTGATATTCCTCATAGAGTTGATTTGGCAGAGATACAGTGATATTCCTAATAGAGTTGATATGGCAGAGATACAGTGATATTCCTAATAGAGTTGATATGGCAGAGATACAGTGATATTCCTCATAGAGTTGATATGGCAGAGATACAGTGATATTCCTCATAGAGTTGATATGGCAGAGATACAGTGATATTCCTCATAGAGTTGATATGGCAGAGATACAGTGATATTCCTAATAGAGTTGATATGGCAGAGATACAGTGATATTCCTCATAGAGTTGATATGGCAGAGATACAGTGATATTCCTCATAGAGTTGATATGGCAGAGATACAGTGATATTCCTCATAGAGTTGATATGGCAGAGATACAGTGATATTCCTCATAGAGTTGATATGACAGAGATACAGTGATATTCCTAATAGAGTTGATATGACAGAGATACAGTGATATTCCTCATAGAGTTGATATGGCAGAGATACAGTGATATTCCTCATAGAGTTGATATGACAGAGATACAGTGATATTCCTCATAGAGTTGATATGACAGAGATACAGTGATATTCCTCATAGAGTTGATATGACAGAGATACAGTGATATTCCTCATAGAGTTGATATGGCAGAGATACAGTGATATTCCTCATAGAGTTGATATGACAGAGATACAGTGATATTCCTAATAGAGTTGATATGACAGAGATACAGTGATATTCCTCATAGAGTTGATATGGCAGAGATACAGTGATATTCCTCATAGAGTTGATATGACAGAGATACAGTGATATTCCTCATAGAGTTGATATGACAGAGATACAGTGATATTCCTCATAGAGTTGATATGACAGAGATACAGTGATATTCCTCATAGAGTTGATATGGCAGAGATACAGTGATATTCCTCATAGAGTTGATATGACAGAGATACAGTGATATTCCTAATAGAGTTGATATGGCAGAGATACAGTGATATTCCTAATAGAGTTGATATGACAGAGATACAGTGATATTCCTAATAGAGTTGATATGACAGAGATACAGTGATATTCCTAATAGAGTTGATATGGCAGAGATACAGTGATATTCCTAATAGAGTTGATATGACAGAGATACAGTGATATTCCTAATAGAGTTGATATGACAGAGATACAGTGATATTCCTCATAGAGTTGATATGGCAGAGATACAGTGATATTCCTCATAGAGTTGATATGACAGAGATACAGTGATATTCCTAATAGAGTTGATATGACAGAGATACAGTGATATTCCTAATAGAGTTGATATGGCAGAGATACAGTGATATTCCTCATAGAGTTGATATGGCAGAGATACAGTGATATTCCTAATAGAGTTGATATGGCAGAGATACAGTGATATTCCTAATAGAGTTGATATGACAGAGATACAGTGATATTCCTAATAGAGTTGATATGACAGAGATACAGTGATATTCCTAATAGAGTTGATATGGCAGAGATACAGTGATATTCCTCATAGAGTTGATATGGCAGAGATACAGTGATATTCCTAATAGAGTTGATATGGCAGAGATACAGTGATATTCCTAATAGAGTTGATATGACAGAGATACAGTGATATTCCTAATAGAGTTGATATGACAGAGATACAGTGATATTCCTAATAGAGTTGATATGGCAGAGATACAGTGATATTCCTCATAGAGTTGATATGGCAGAGATACAGTGATATTCCTAATAGAGTTGATATGGCAGAGATACAGTGATATTCCTAATAGAGTTGATATGGCAGAGATACAGTGATATTCCTAATAGAGTTGATATGACAGAGATACAGTGATATTCCTCATAGAGTTGATATGGCAGAGATACAGTGATATTCCTAATAGAGTTGATATGGCAGAGATACAGTGATATTCCTAATAGAGTTGATATGGCAGAGATACAGTGATATTCCTAATAGAGTTGATATGACAGAGATACAGTGATATTCCTCATAGAGTTGATATGACAGAGATACAGTGATATTCCTAATAGAGTTGATATGGCAGAGATACAGTGATATTCCTAATAGAGTTGATATGGCAGAGATACAGTGATATTCCTCATAGAGTTGATATGACAGAGATACAGTGATATTCCTAATAGAGTTGATATGGCAGAGATACAGTGATATTCCTCATAGAGTTGATATGACAGAGATACAGTGATATTCCTAATAGAGTTGATATGGCAGAGATACAGTGATATTCCTAATAGAGTTGATATGACAGAGATACAGTGATATTCCTAATAGAGTTGATATGGCAGAGATACAGTGATATTCCTAATAGAGTTGATATGACAGAGATACAGTGATATTCCTAATAGAGTTGATATGGCAGAGATACAGTGATATTCCTAATAGAGTTGATATGACAGAGATACAGTGATATTCCTAATAGAGTTGATATGGCAGAGATACAGTGATATTCCTAATAGAGTTGATATGACAGAGATACAGTGATATTCCTAATAGAGTTGATATGACAGAGATACAGTGATATTCCTCATAGAGTTGATATGACAGAGATACAGTGATATTCCTAATAGAGTTGATATGGCAGAGATACAGTGATATTCCTCATAGAGTTGATATGGCAGAGATACAGTGATATTCCTAATAGAGTTGATATGACAGAGATACAGTGATATTCCTCATAGAGTTGATATGACAGAGATACAGTGATATTCCTAATAGAGTTGATATGACAGAGATACAGTGATATTCCTAATAGAGTTGATATGGCAGAGATACAGTGATATTCCTAATAGAGTTGATATGGCAGAGATACAGTGATATTCCTAATAGAGTTGATATGGCAGAGATACAGTGATATTCCTAATAGAGTTGATATGGCAGAGATACAGTGATATTCCTAATAGAGTTGATATGGCAGAGATACAGTGATATTCCTAATAGAGTTGATATGACAGAGATACAGTGATATTCCTAATAGAGTTGATATGGCAGAGATACAGTGATATTCCTAATAGAGTTGATATGGCAGAGATACAGTGATATTCCTAATAGAGTTGATATGGCAGAGATACAGTGATATTCCTAATAGAGTTGATATGGCAGAGATACAGTGATATTCCTAATAGAGTTGATATGGCAGAGATACAGTGATATTCCTAATAGAGTTGATATGGCAGAGATACAGTGATATTCCTAATAGAGTTGATATGACAGAGATACAGTGATATTCCTCATAGAGTTGATATGACAGAGATACAGTGATATTCCTCATAGAGTTGATATGGCAGAGATACAGTGATATTCCTAATAGAGTTGATATGGCAGAGATACAGTGATATTCCTAATAGAGTTGATATGGCAGAGATACAGTGGTATTCCTAATAGAGTTGATATGACAGAGATACAGTGATATTCCTAACAGAGTTGATATGACAGAGATACAGTGATATTCCTAATAGAGTTGATATGACAGAGATACAGTGGTATTCCTAATAGAGTTGATATGACAGAGATACAGTGATATTCCTAATAGAGTTGATATGACAGAGATACAGTGATATTCCTAATAGAGTTGATATGACAGAGATACAGTGATATTCCTAATAGAGTTGATATGACAGAGATACAGTGATATTCCTAATAGAGTTGATATGGCAGAGATACAGTGATATTCCTAATAGAGTTGATATGACAGAGATACAGTGATATTCCTAATAGAGTTGATATGGCAGAGATACAGTGATATTCCTAATAGAGTTGATATGACAGAGATACAGTGATATTCCTAATAGAGTTGATATGACAGAGATACAGTGATATTCCTAATAGAGTTGATATGACAGAGATACAGTGATATTCCTCATAGTTGATATGGCAGAGATACAGTGATATTCCTAATAGAGTTGATATGACAGAGATACAGTGATATTCCTAATAGAGTTGATATGACAGAGATACAGTGGTATTCCTAATAGAGTTGATATGACAGAGATACAGTGATATTCCTAACAGAGTTGATATGACAGAGATACAGTGATATTCCTAATAGAGTTGATATGACAGAGATACAGTGGTATTCCTAATAGAGTTGATATGACAGAGATACAGTGATATTCCTAATAGAGTTGATATGACAGAGATACAGTGATATTCCTAATAGAGTTGATATGACAGAGATACAGTGATATTCCTAATAGAGTTGATATGACAGAGATACAGTGATATTCCTAATAGAGTTGATATGGCAGAGATACAGTGATATTCCTAATAGAGTTGATATGACAGAGATACAGTGATATTCCTAATAGAGTTGATATGGCAGAGATACAGTGATATTCCTAATAGAGTTGATATGACAGAGATACAGTGATATTCCTAATAGAGTTGATATGACAGAGATACAGTGATATTCCTAATAGAGTTGATATGACAGAGATACAGTGATATTCCTCATAGTTGATATGGCAGAGATACAGTGATATTCCTAATAGAGTTGATATGACAGAGATACAGTGATATTCCTAATAGAGTTGATATGGCAGAGATACAGTGATATTCCTAATAGAGTTGATATGACAGAGATACAGTGATATTCCTAATAGAGTTGATATGACAGAGATACAGTGATATTCCTAATAGAGTTGATATGACAGAGATACAGTGATATTCCTAATAGAGTTGATATGACAGAGATACAGTGATATTCCTAATAGAGTTGATATGACAGAGATACAGTGATATTCCTAATAAGAGTTGATATGACAGAGATACAGTGATATTCCTAATAGAGTTGATATGACAGAGATACAGTGATATTCCTAATAGAGTTGATATGACAGAGATACAGTGATATTCCTAATAGAGTTGATATGACAGAGATACAGTGATATTCCTAATAGAGTTGATATGACAGAGATACAGTGATATTCCTAATAGAGTTGATATGACAGAGATACAGTGATATTCCTAATAGAGTTGATATGACAGTGTGGCCGAGCTGTTGTCGCAGTGACGTGTGAGTAGTGATGTCACGGACCAGGAAGTAACAGTAAACAAAGGCAATGGATGGTGGTGGAACTGAACGCTACGGCGTAAATAAACAAAAGGGTTAAACAGACAACAAACAAAAAGGTACAAGGACCAAACAAATAAACAAACAAGTATCGTGCTGGTGTAAACCCGCACGCCCAGCAGTTATTTTTATGTTTAGTTTGCTCTCTCCGCTCTCACTCCTAATACGCTCTCCCTGAGGGTAGAGAGCTGCAGGTTTATATACAGTGACCATCTCCCGATTAGCAACAATTAATCATTGAATTAACTCGGGAGATGGTCACCGTCTGCACGAGTTTAATAAGGATGCGTGACTGTCAGCTAGCTAAATAAATCACTAGCTGATCAGTCACGCATCCTCACGGGGTTTTTAAAACCACAAAAACAATAACAAATACGCAGCGCTTTTATCTGCGCCGCAAACAATAATACAAATATTATTATTTGTTTATTTAGCAGACGCCTTTATCCAAGGCGACTTACAGAGACTAGGGTGTGTGAACTATGCATCAGCTGCAGAGTCACTTACAATTACGACTCACCCGAAAGACGGAGCACAAGGAGGTTAAGTGACTTGCTCAGGGTCACACAATGAGTCAGTGGCTGAGGTGGGATTTGAACCGGGGACCTCCTGGTTACAAGCCTGTTTCTTTAACCACTGGACCACACAGCCTCCTGTCAGGCACAGGCAGAGACAGATATTCCTAATAGAGTTGATATGGTGACCTACCTTCTGAGAAAAAAGATAAAAGGAACCTGTGATATCATACACAATGTCTGTTTGTTCTGCTGTTAACTAAGACACTGCTGAGCTGATCCGTTTCAGAGATCAGTTCCAATTCAAACTGACCAGCATGCCAGGGCTAGAGCTACACTCAGATCAGCCATACATTAGCTCCATTTACATATACCCTCTCAGCCAATCAGAGTGCAGGATGTTTCTCCAGTGTGATTGAATACTGCATGAAACAATCCTGGGGTGTAACTGTAACAGTACTGATGTTCTCCTTCACCAGTCCGCCCTGCAGTGACGCTGATGCAGAGGAAATCGCAGGAATCTGCAGGAACGGACGTCATTTGCCACGTGACGGGGTTCTATCCCCGAGAGGTTGAGGTGAACTGGATCAGAGATGATGAGGCTGTGCTGGAGGAGGGGGTGTGGAGTGGAGAGGTGCTACCCAATGAGGACAGAACCTACCAGCTGAGAAAGATCCTGACAGTGAGTCCTGAGGACCAGAAGAAACACAGCTACTCCTGCCAGGTGGACCACGCCAGTCTGGATGAGAAGATGGATGTGAAATGGGGTGAGAGAGAGAGAGACCCTGCTACTGAAATAGACTGTGTGAGCAGGGAGGGAGGCTGTACCTGAGACCCTGGTACTGAAATAGACTGTGTGAGCAGGGAGGGAGAGAGGGAGGCTGTACCTGAGACCCTGGTACTGAAATAGACTGTGAGCAGGGAGGGAGGGAGGGAGGGAGGGAGGCTGTACCTGAGACCCTGGTACTGAAATAGACTGTGAGCAGGGAGGGAGGGAGGGAGGGAGGGAGGCTGTACCTGAGACCCTGCTACTGAAATAGACTGTGTGAGCAGGGAGGGAGGGAGGGAGGGAGACTGTACCTGAGACCCTGGTACTGAAATAGACTGTGTGAGCAGGGAGGGAGAGAGGGAGGCTGTACCTGAGACCCTGGTACTGAAATAGACTGTGTGAGCCGGGAGGGAGGGAGGGAGGCTGTACCTGAGACCCTGCTACTGAAATAGACTGTGTGAGCAGGGAGGGAGGGAGGGAGGCTGTGCCTGAGACCCTGCTACTGAAATAGACTGTGTGAGCCGGGAGGGAGGCTGTACCTAAGACCCTGGTACTGAAATAGACTGTGTGAGCAGGGAGGGAGGGAGGGAGGCTGTAACTGAAGTATACAATGAGAAATCACAAACACTACAGCCACTCTCTTCAATTCAAAAGCTTTTTATTGCAACAGGGATTTCCCAGCTGAAGTTCCCTCCTGATAGCACTTCACAAAGGGGTCTGCTTTAAGAACAGCTGGTGCTAGATTAGTTTATCTCATGGATGCACCCTTATGAAAAAAGAAGAGACTTAAAAATCATGCCGGTGGGCTCCCGAGTGGCGCATCCAGTAAAGGCGCTCCACGTGGAGTGCAGGATGCGCTCTATAGCCTGGACGTCGTGAGTTCCAGTCCAGGCTATTCCACAGCCGATCGTGGACGGGAGCTCCCAGGGGTTGGCACTCAATTGGCCGAGCGCCGCCCAGGGGGAGGGAGGGTTTAGGTCGGCCAGGGTGTCCTCGGCTCACCGCGCACTAGCGACCCTTGTAGTCTGACCGGGCGCTTGCGGGCTTGCCTGTAAGCTGCCCGAGTGCTGCATTGTCCTCCGACGCTGCAGCTCTTGGGTGGCTGCATGGTGAGTCCGCAGTGTGAAAAAAAGCGGTCGGCTGACGGCACACGCTTCGGAGGACAGTGTGTGTTCGTCTTCGCCCTCCCGAGCCAGCGCAGGGGTGGTAGCGGTGAGCTGAGCTTCAAATAATAATTGGCCTTTCCAAATTGGGAGAAAATAATAAAAAAAATAATTGGCAACGACTAAATTTATATAAAAAAAAAAATCATCTCGGATTCCAGAATGGACAGATTGTAGAGGGGAGCACACCATTCATTTCAATAGGGATTGTAGAGGGGAGCACACCATTCATTTCAGTAGGGATTGTAGAGGGGAGCACACCATTCATTTCAATAGGGATTGTAGAGGGGAGCACACCATTCATTTCAATAGGGATTGTAGAGGGGAGCACACCATTCATTTCAATAGGGATTGTAGAGGGGAGCACACCATTCATTTCAATAGGGATTGTAGAGGGGAGCACACCATTCATTTCAATAGGGATTGTAGAGGGGAGCACACCATTCATTTCAATAGGGATTGTAGAGGGGAGCACACCATTCATTTCAATAGGGATTGTAGAGGGGAGCACACCATTCATTTCAATAGGGATTGTAGAGGGGAGCACACCATTCATTTCAATAGGGATTGTAGAGAGGAGCACACCATTCATTTCAATAGGGATTGTAGAGGGGATCACACCATTCATTTCAATAGGGATTGTAGAGAGGAGCACACCATTCATTTCAATAGGGATTGTAGAGGGGAGCACACCATTCATTTCAATAGGGATTGTAGAGGGGAGCACACCATTCATTTCAATAGGGATTGTAGAGGGGAGCACACCATTCATTTCAATAGGGATTGTAGAGGGGAGCACACCATTCATTTCAATAGGGATTGTAGAGGGGAGCACACCATTCATTTCAATAGGGATTGTAGAGGGGAGCACACCATTCATTTCAATAGGGATTGTAGAGGGGAGCACACCATTCATTTCAATAGGGATTGTAGAGGGGAGCACACCATTCATTTCAATAGGGATTGTAGAGGGGAGCACACCATTCATTTCAATAGGGATTGTAGAGGGGAGCACACCATTCATTTCAATAGGGATTGTAGAGGGGAGCACACCATTCATTTCAATAGGGATTGTAGAGAGGAGCACACCATTCATTTCAATAGGGATTGTAGAGGGGAGCACACCATTCATTTCAATAGGGATTGTAGAGAGGAGCACACCATTCATTTCAATAGGGATTGTAGAGGGGATCACACCATTCATTTCAATAGGGATTGTAGAGGGGATCACACCATGCATTTCAATAGGGATTGTAGAGGGGAGCACACCATTCATTTCAATAGGGATTGTAGAGGGGAGCCCACCATTCATTTCAATAGGGACTGTAGAGGGGAGCACACCATTCATTTCAATAGGGATTGTAGAGGGGAGCACACCATTCATTTCAATAGGGATTGTAGAGGGGAGCACACCATTCATTTCAATAGGGATTGTAGAGGGGAGCACACCATTCATTTCAATAGGGATTGTAGAGGGGAGCACACCATTCATTTCAATAGGGATTGTAGAGGGGAGCACACCATTCATTTCAATAGAGATTGTAGAGGGGAGCACACCATTCATTTCAATAGGGATTGTAGAGGGGAGCACACCATTCATTTCAATAGGGATTGTAGAGGGGAGCACACCATTCATTTCAATAGGGATTGTAGAGGGGAGCACACCATTCATTTCAATAGGGATTGTAGAGGGGAGCACACCATTCATTTCAATAGGGATTGTAGAGGGGAGCACACCATTCATTTCAATAGGGATTGTAGAGGGGAGCACACCATTCATTTCAATAGGGATTGTAGAGGGGAGCACACCATTCATTTCAATAGGGATTGTAGAGGGGAGCACACCATTCATTTCAATAGGGGATTTGGTTGGGACCCATAAATCATGCTGAATTACCCAGAATGCCGGTTTGTAGAGGGGCCGGATTAGACTGGTTTTACTGGAAATGCTGAACACAACATATGAGACCCTAATAACCAGGTTTTATGGTGATGAAAATACACTTTTTTTGTTGTCTTCATGTTGCTGAGAGGGAGAACATGTACTTATATCCAGATGTTAAAGGATAATTAGTCAGACCTTTCAATTGAGTAAATGAAACACTGTACCTTCTCTTAATTTGAAATACAAGCTATACATAATGGTCAAATATGGTAGTTTCAAATGTGCCACTGTAAGAAAGAACGCAAGTTCATAACCCCTCAGCTCCAAGCGAGTGCCACTGGAAGCACACCCTGTCACTTTATACTCCAGGTCTAACCCCAGACAATGCAATATTGAAGAGTAACGCCTGTTCAGTTAGGATTATGTTGTACTTTTGCCTCACCAAAGTGGCCATAAACAATGCTCGAATGCATGACAAATGCAACTTCAAAAATCTGCCAAAAATTCAAAATCTGCAGATACCAAAATGCTTTGCTTGATTCTTGTAGATCTCAACACTTATCCAAAAATCTCAACATCTATCCAAAAATCTTTGCTTGATTTTTTGAAGCCACCCACTTTGAGTTATTAAACTTGGTAGAAATACCAGTTCTAATTTCAGGAGGGGGATAATGACCAGTAGGGGGGGCTTGAAACCAAAAGTGTTTCACAGAATTTGTAAGAGTGGTTCCTGAGGTTCTTACAGCAATACTAACATCTTAGGACCCGCAGCCCCTACAGGCTAGGGTTGTCACGATACCAGAATTTTGAACTTCGATACGGTACCAGTTCAGTTTCACGATACTCGATACCTCTTCAATACCACGGCAAAAAAAAAAAAAACATCTGAACACGCAAAATAAGAGAAAATTCCTTTAATGAAGGTAAACAACCTTGACTCCAGTTCAAACGGTGCAGGTGCAGTAAACAGAATTTGCATATTATCACTTAAGAAAATGTTTTGTGTAGGACTATGATTGACTGGCCCTTTAATAGTTCTGCTTGTTTTTGGTAATGAAATAAAGAGGATGAAGTAAAACTACACAGTGGATGAATTTGAGATTTTTATTAAGTGATTCAGGTGAGTGCTCTGTACATTATTGATGGAGAAAAGTTCTCAAGTTTTTACTGTTATTATATTTGTGCTTATAACTGTAACTACAGGAGTTTCAGGTAAGTACCATATGTGGAATAAATCAGCACAAACTGGGGGTTCAGAAAATAAAAAAATCCATTGTTTGATTTGATACCCACTAAATTTAATACAGAAATGTAGGGCAGCAGTGTGGAGTAGTGGTTAGGGCTCTGGACTCTTGACTGGAGGGTCGTGGGTTCAATCCCAGGTAGGGGACACTGCTGCTGTACCCTTGAGCAAGGTACTTTACCTAGATTGCTCCAGTAAAAACCCAAATGTATAAACGAGTAATTGTATGTAAAAATAATGTGATATCTTGTAATGATTGTAAGTTGTCTGCTAAGAAAATAGTAATAAACAAAAAACTAATGAATGGCAGGATGAAAATAAAACATGCTTTTGAGAGAAAAAAAAGAACATTTGTTGTCAATAAATATTTTTTCAGTGCTCCTAGTAGAAAAAAATGTATTTTACAATCAAACTTCAAGGTCTTGGGTACATGTCTAAAATGAAATAATTAAAATTGGAACTCCAGAACAAAAATTACAGCCATTTATAACAAAACTATAGAAAATGCAAGAAATGCTAAATAATATATAAAATAAGAAAATGATCAAAAACAAGGGAAACGCAATCCTTGTTTTCTTTTGTTTCACGATGTTTTCTTTGCTATCCTGCGCGTCTGCTCCATCCAGTGCTCTCTCACACAGCGTGAAGCAGTCAGTCAGATTCTCACCGACGTAGATGCCCATATTTGGTATAATTAGAAAGCCACAGTCCGCCCCTTTCCAAGAGTGACAGCCATATGCGCCTATGATATACCGCTCTCGTGTACTACGTCGTCGAAGGCCGAGCCCGGGGGCGACCGCAATAAATCTAGACTAACCTCAGAGAGAAACCTGTGAAGTGTGTTTGATACATTGACAGATAACTAGCGTTGTTTCCCCCAGGCGAACAGCAGCTAGCAAGTGAAGTGGCAGGAGGCAGCGCTGTTTTACAGTTGAAATCCCGTTCCTGTACGGTGGCTGAGAGGTGCAAAAATACTTGTTTTCATGCGTTCCCATGACGTGTTTCTTCAAGCCTCTTGTCATACAAACATATTTCAATGTAATTTAAAAAAAATATATACATATATATTTTGCTTGTTTTAAAGAAATGAGCTAACTAGCAAAGCTACCGATGTATTAGCTTAGCTAGCTTGCTTGCTCGCTGGTCATCTGTAACATTAATGTGAAAGCAGACAAATACTATCTATCACTCCAACGTAGAGCACAACACCGTACACATTAGCACTAAGTTAGCTAGCTTGCTTTCTTAATTTCACATTTCCCCGTCGTTTTCATTGAGGACATGTATTTTAAATTCAATAGTCTGTCGCTAACCTGTCTGAAGAGGTCACAGTGCCTGTCCGCCAAATGCTTCGCTCAATTTGAGGTGTTGCCTCCTTTTGGTGTACCGTCTTAAAGCACTGTTTGCATATGGGCTTGGATGGGTCTTTTGCTTTGCCCTGCACATTCGCTTCATAAGCGAAATACTTCTGCTGTTCTCTTTTTCTAAGAGCACGGGCCGCTGGGCTTGTTTGCCTCCCATTTTAACCTTTTACTCCTGAATCCTGGCCGTCTCGTTGTCGTTGTTTCCACCTGCAGTGTATGGTGTCCCTGCGCGGACAGAAAGGGAAGCTTTTTTTTTTTTTTTAATTATCGACTCTGTCTTTTACATGAAGGACGCAAACACGCAATTTTCATTGTACAAGCACAGAGTGCTCCGATACTTTGTTTTTTGATATTACCGAATGCATAATTAATGAAGCTCAGAACCATTTTTGAAATTTGGTATCGTGGCAGTATCAAAGTATCGGTATTTTTGACAACCCTACTACAGGGTAAAGGGTTGGGCTGAAGTTTGAATAACTTGCCAGGAGTGAGTACGGTGCTCCTGGTATTTGTGTCTCTCAAGCCCTGTTCATTACGAGTCGAACGAGGTGCTGCACATGATGGGAGCGTCTAAGTTGAGCCCAGGGTGATTTTTCTGGTCAGGGTCACTGTTTCACTTTAGGTTGACCTTTGCCAGGTCACAGCTCGAAGGGGAAATAAAAAATTTAAAAAATATTAGCATTTCTGAACTCAGCGGACCTGAAAACCCCCAGGTGAATTCTTCTAGCAAAATCTGCCCCTTTTCTGGTTGTTGGCGTGGAATGAACCGATATGTATACATTTTAGAAGTATTTATTAATCAGCACTCAAATTGTCTGTTTGTTTAATGTTTACACCAGGCTGGCACATGAGTACCCGCACTTTATTGTTGAGAATTTCACCCCCCTCTTCACTGATTGCTTTTGCTAAACAGTCTCCTGTGTGTTTGCAGTTCCAGAGGCTGCTCTCAACATGGGGTTTGTTGCTGGTGGTGTGCTGGCTGCTCTGGGTCTGATCATCGCAGTGATCATAGGAGCTCTCATCTGGAAGAAAAGAGCATCAGGTGAGAGAGAGGGAGGCGGGGTTAAGAGCTGCTTTATTAATGCTGCATTTCTAATTCCTTTATGAATTGTGTTCTGTATGTACAGAATAGACATGATGGAGACATGAAATATACACATTTATGAGATTAACATGAACAAACTCCCATTTCTAGATTATCAGTCTTTTAATGCCCTGGTCTCTCCTGCAGTAAATGTGTAAAAGGTGCCTGTACTAGTCTTTGCACTGGGCTGCTGATTCCTCCATGTAGGAATCTGAAGAGATGTCTTCCACAGTCCTCTCTGGGCTCAGCTTTCAGCTGGCCTTAAAGTTTAGGTTCTGAATAAACTGCTGCCAGCACTGGGGCAGTGAGGATGGATAGAGCCCTAACTCCTGAAACAGCTAACCAAGGATTTGAACCCCTGATGGCACTCCAGATTTGCAGAGTACTGGAAACGTTACCCAACATGAGTTTAACACACATGCTATGCTCTTGGAAAACAACATGATGATAATGTGTGCTTATAAGCTCAAGGGGACTCTTCCAGGTGCCGATAAGGACATGAATCTAGTATTTTAGAAATGCTTTACAAGAAGAACCCACACATCAGTGACACAGAGGCTGAATGCAACATATAGCTAGACCTGCTGTACATTCTCTCAGTCTTTATCTCAAGGAACTCAAGGAAACTGGGATATTTTGGGAGGCCCTGGACAAGGACACTGACCCACAATTTCAGGGCAGCCCTGTCCAAAGCTGGACGGGTCACCCTGGTCACTAAAGCAGAAATGTCTCGAGCCCCCAGTCATGACTTTACTTGAGCTGCTAGTTTTGTTCTTTTAATGCGTTTAAAATAAAAATTGCACATGAAGGAGAGTAACTGGCAGAATCTTCAGAAAAATATCTGCAGTGGTTTTAGTGCACGAGGTCAGAGTTTCTTGGTGATTTTAGTGAGTGCTTTTAGCAATGAATCTCAACAGGGTCCTATAGTTGTATAAAGCAGGGCTGGGTGCAGGGAAAGTGAATCCAGCCCTGGCATGTGTGCTCTAATAACATGAGTGCAATCACAACCTTCTCCAGTGTCTGGAATAATGACAATACATTTCTCAATGATATGAAGCTGCTGATAGATTCACTTGTAAATACAGTAACCCTGAGTTTGTAATTCACTCCTAGATGCCAGGAGCCCTGACTACACACCAGCGCAAAGTGAGTATTTTAGATGTGTTTTAATTGTATAGATTTAAGTAGAAGAAATAAAACACTTCTAATGTGTTGAAGATCAAGGCTGGAGAAAAACAAACAGAATTGAATTCAAGAATTACAATTTAAAAGACGACTCTGAATTTGTTATAGGGGTTAGAATGCAGTTCTTTAAATACTGTTCTTGTGAACAATTTAACTTGCGCTACCGGAAAACCGATCTGTAGAAACTGCCTGTACCTGCTTAATATCATTTCTATGGTTGAGAGTTGTAATCTATGTGTTTCTGCAGAGCTGTCTCTACCTGGTTTGCTCTGCTTTTAGGAGCTCATTGTTTTCTATGGTTCAGAGTTGTAATCTATGTGTTTCTGCAGAGCTGTCTCTACCTGGTTTGCTCTGCTTTTAGGAGCTCATTGTTTTCTATGGTTCAGAGTTGTAATCTGTGTGTTTCTGCAGAGCTGTCTCTACCTGGTTTGCTCTGCTTTTAGGAGCTCATTGTTTTCTATGGTTCAGAGTTGTAATCTATGTGTTTCTGCAGAGCTGTCTCTACCTGGTTTGCTCTGCTTTTAGGAGCTCATTGTTTTCTATGGTTCAGAGTTGTAATCTATGTGTTTCTGCAGAGCTGTCTCTACCTGGTTTGCTCTGCTTTTAGGAGCTCATTGTTTTCTATGGTTCAGAGTTGTAATCTATGTGTTTCTGCAGAGCTGTCTCTACCTGGTTTGCTCTGCTTTTAGGAGCTCATTGTTTTCTATGGTTCAGAGTTGTAATCTATGTGTTTCTGCAGAGCTGTCTCTACCTGGTTTGCTCTGCTTTTAGGAGCTCATTGTTTTCTAATGCCACACCTGCTAGATACTAAACTAGAGTAACATTCAAATATAAACCCAAGTGAGAAGGGCTTTACAGGCTCTTCTATGAAAGATCTCCTCATTCCTGGTGTCTGCTTCTATTGATTTTATTATTATTATTATTTCAGCAAAGGAACAAAGTGATGCTTCATCCAACTCATCCAACTCCACCAACAATGACAGGTAAAGATACATTTTCATGCACTTTTAATTACTATTATAGGACAGCGCACAGCACACCAACAAGGAGGGTAGAGTTCAGAGGAGAGCCTGAGAGCGGTCCTGCTTCTCACTGATACTCCAGCATTGTCTTGATAGGACAGAGCACAGCACACCAACAAGGAGGGTAGAGTTCAGAGGAGAGCCTGAGAGCGCTCCTGCTTCTCACTGATACTCCAGCATTGTCTTGATAGGACAGAGCACAGCACACCAACAAGGAGGGTAGAGTTCAGAGGAGAGCCTGAGAGCGCTCCTGCTTCTCACTGATACTCCAGCATTGTCTTGATAGGACAGAGCACAGCACACCAACAAGGAGGGTAGAGTTCAGAGGAGAGCCTGAGAGCGCTCCTGCTTCTCACTGATACTCCCGCATTGTCTTGATAGGACAGAGCACAGCACACCAACAAGGAGGGTAGAGTTCAGAGGAGAACCTGAGAGCGCTCCTGCTTCTCACTGATACTCCAGCATTGTCTTGATAGGATAGAGCACAGCACACCAACAAGGAGGGTAGAGTTCAGAGGAGAGCCTGAGAGCGCTCCTGCTTCTCACTGATACTCCAGCATTGTCTTGATAGGACAGAGCACAGCACACCAACAAGGAGGGTAGAGTTCAGAGGAGAGCCTGAGAGCGCTCCTGCTTCTCACTGATACTCCAGCATTGTCTTGATAGGACAGAGCACAGCACACCAACAAGGAGGGTAGAGTTCAGAGGAGAGCCGGAGAGTGCTCCTGCTTCTCACTGATACTCCAGCATTGTCTTGATAGGACAGTCAGTAAAGAGCCTGATGCTTGTAGGGATAGTTCAGAGCGCCGGCTATTTTCTACCCATCTCACCAGTCATGATGTTTGAAGAGGCAGGACCTACTAATTTGAGATAAGGATGTGTCACACATTTCTGTGTTATTGAGAATGAAATCTATATCGGAATCTTCTGACTGATCTCATCTGTTTTAATCCCATCACAGTTTATACATTATTGGGTATTAGTTCCGTTCTGTTCACAGCAGAGTAAAATGAGCCTCCATCTTCTGTAAGGATGAAACGGTGTGACTGTAACAGAGGTGCAGGGAGCAGCAGTTAGGATTTTGAGTTGTTTCTTGCTAGTTTTGAGGGTGCAAACACAAACACAGACTGGCTCCATTGTGCTTTTCTCACCCATGTGCTTTACTAACCACAGTCTCTTTGTTCCATGTCTGTATTGTTCCAGGTGTGACCCCATTGCAGAGAAGCTGATGACACAGGAAGAGAATAAACGACTCGGCTGAGGCTTCATCTTTTATTGTCATGTATTATTATTTTACTGAAGCTTTGAGATGTACAGAAGATGTTCACTTTTCAGTGTACCTGTAATATTTCTGTAAACAGTAAATGTATATATTAGTGTCACTTCTTTAACTTCTTTCAGTCTAAAATAATGTAATGAGTCAAACTCTCTGAAAAAAACATTCTTTAAATAACTCAAGTAAAGCTTTCTGAGGAGCATCTTCAAATGTGATCAAGAGTATCATGTGAAGCATAAATGTGTTTGTGAGGGCTGGGAGCCCCGCACATGAAAAGAGGGCAGGGCAGAGCTCTGTGTAAAATGTACTTGTTTTGTATTTTGCTTTAAATGTATTATTTGTTTATTTTAGAACAGGGTACCCCTCCGCCCCTGTGCAGTTTATCATTTTGTATTTATTTTGTGGTGTTATTATTATTATTATTATTATTATTATTATTATTATTATTATTATTATCATTATTATCATTATTATTATTATTATTATTATTATTATTATTAGTATTATTATTATTATTATTATGGTGAGTTATTATTATTATTATTATTGTGGTGTTTTATTATTTGTAAATGTGACGGTGAAGAGCCGTAGGTTTTGTTTGGCAGGGTGGATGGGAAGCCCCATCCACAATTTTACGACCTCGTGGTGATGTGTGGCTGTCACTAGTGCGTTGTTAAACTAGCCGGCAGTCACACGTAATTAATAAACTCGTGCAGATTGTGGCCGAGGGGTAATAGAATCATTACTAGCTAGTTAAACCCCTCGGTGCGGTATATAAACCTGCAGCGCTCTCAGTTGGGGGTGGAGAGTAGTGGGGAGAACGCGAGCGAGAGAAGGCGTCTGAAAACAAAAGAAACTAAGAAACCAAGGATCAGTGAAGGCTGCTGCCCAGCCTGACTTGTCTTCCTCAGTGTTGGTGATGTTGTTTTCTTTGATTTATTTTTACTCTGTGTGTGTTTATTCTTGTTATTTAAATAAACGGCGCTGCAGGGTCTTTGTGCACTGCAGTATTTCTCCTTTGTGTTTCTTCCTGCGTCTGGCCTGACGTCACCACACGGCTACCCTGTCACAGTCTTTATTGTACAGTCAGCAATACAAGATGAAACCCATCAAAAACAACAACATACAAATGTGTATCTAAAGATAATCATTATTTATTAAACACGCTTTACAAGATGCTGAGCATGGAGCTGCTTAAGCCTGTGGAAAGCACTAATAGATTTCAATATTCAATAAAACATTTCCAAGCCTCTGAAATAATACCTTGAGGCAGGAGGTAACAGTGTACATGAATTGAGCTTTCTTCATATTGTACTGCTGAACTCAACAGGAATGTAACAGTTTAACAACTTTCCTAAAGAGACGTGTGTTCCTAACTATGAGACTGTGTGGAACGTCTTGGAACATTTAGGGCTCTATTCTCAGGGTTCTGCACCAGTCTAACATGAACTCCAATATTATAATGAAGCTGAAAAACACCTGGACATTTCTACAAAACTATACTAGTGTATGAGTAGTTTATGAGGGCTTTTTAAGTAGACTGCAGTAACATGCTGTGACAATACAGTAGACCACTTAATGTAGGATCAGAACGGGGTTAGTTAAGTAGATCTGCGGGGGCACCTCTAAAATCAACACTTTACATTCATGCAATGGTTAAAGAACAAATAGATCAGAACAGACATCTTGCTTGACTGTTATTCTCTTGTTTTGCAGTATTTCATACGTTACGTGGTTGTCTGACAGACATTAGCATCGTGGTAACTACATTCTAGAGTAGACAGAGACTCAGAGACGGGGAGCTGGGGTGTAATAATAATAGCTTGAATTTATTACAGCGCCCTTCACACCTAGCTGGGGTGTAAGCTCTCATGCACACATTTAATAACAAATAGAAACAGAACAAACAAATATGGTCCAGCGACCAAACAAAAGGTTCAAACGAAACACAGAGAAAGCATCAATGACAATACCTCTTGTAGCCAGGCTGGGCGGAGCCTTCACTGACTTGCTTCCTCATACTCCCTTCTCCCCAGAGGATTTCCTCCCTCTTAAATACATGTGGCCATCCCCAAATTGGCAACCGATTATCCAGTTTGGGAATGGCCACATTCCTGCAGTGATGGGAATGAGCCCCATCCCAACACACATTATTTACACAGGCAGGGCTTCTGCCACACGGCCCGTCAGAATACTGAATCCATAAATCCACAAAATAGTGCACCTGTCTTCAGTGGGTTTCATGGTAATCTGCTCCCTTTGCTTTATTATATGTGTTGACGAGATTTATGTAGATGTTGATCTTCTGGGAAACTGAAGTGAACACGAGATACCGAATGAGTCTGAATCAGACACCAATGATTAATTAAAGAAGTGAATCAAGGCAAAAGTAAGAATTCAAATCAATTCAAAACTCTGTTCTGATCGCTCCGCTGCTTCTCCCTGAACTGCAGCGTTTCCCTCTCCCATTCTGAAAATAAATAGCATCTTAAAATATCTTAAACTTTCAGCTTTTTTAATAAGATGTGGTTGTTAAATGGATGTTTTGTTGCCGCTGCCTCGTCTCTGTGCGTTCTTCTCTGGTCGATTGCATCTCCTGCCCTGTCTGCTGCCGTGGGTCTCACCCCCTGTGCAGCTGTGTGATCTGATGCAGAGTATTTATAAATGCATCTCCACAATTCCTGCAGTACCTTTCTCTCCACATCAGTGTGTCCAGGTACGATGGGATCATCTCTTCTGCTGTGCCCTGCATTGTATTAAATTGTTTCTTAAATTCCTGCAGTACCTTTCTCTCCACATCAGTGTGTCCAGGTACGATGGGATCATCTCTTCTGCTGTGCCCTGCATTGTATTAAATTGTTTCTTAACACGGACCCAGTAGTTCTCCACGTTGTCCAGCAGTAAACTGTAAAGTCCGTTTGATAAGTAACAGGGTATTCCATAATGCAAATAACGTCTGTCTCGCCACTGTGAAGCGGTAGCACAAATCTGGTCTGGATGACTCCTTACCCTGCAAAAACAGCAGCACTGTCACCTGATACTGTCGCAGGTCTTGTGAGGAAGGGTCTGCGTGATTTCAAGGCAGACTCATTTGTGCTGAGTCATGATGGAAATAACCAGTAATATAAAACTAGGAATTACAGGAAGTATCACGAATCAAATAAAGAAAAACTGCAGTTCACATAAACTGCAGTTCACTGAACATCAGACATCACTGTTTCTTTTTTGTTTGCTACAGCGTTCACGCAGCTTTGTAACTCTCCGGCTAAGCGCTGTTCATGAGGCCTAGTTTTCTTTATGGATTTCAATGGCTTTTTATATTTGATCTTGAGCTCTTTCAATTTCTAAGACTTTGCACACTTGCATAAAGTCATCTTTGTATTTTTCACAGGTAGAGATTTCCATTCAAACATTCAAAATCCTAAAAGGTATAGACAATGTCAACCCGGGGGACTTCTTTGACTTGAAAAAAGAAACAAGGACCAGGGGTCATAAATGGAGATTAGATAAAGGGGCATTCAGAACAGAAAATAGGTGGCACTTTTTTACACAGAGAATTGTGAGGGTCTGGAACCAACTCCCCAGTAATGTTGTTGAAGCTGACACCCTGGGATCCTTCAAGAAGCTGCTTGATGAGATTCTGGGATCAATAAGCTACTAACAACCAAACGAACAAGATGGGCTGAATGGCCTCCTCTCGTTTGTAAACTTTCTTATGTTAAAGGTAGCATCTAATAGAGGAGGGGGCTAGACGTAGAGACAGCCTGAGGTGAGTGATGAAGGCAAGAAGGTGCTGTAGGTTGTAAGAGGTAAGAGAGATCCGATTTTGCTCGCAAAAGTGAGTAAATGAAGACCAGGCAGTCGAGTAGTATGAACGGTGAGAGAGAGCATCGGCAGCATTATTAAGAGACCCTGGGAAATGGAACGCTTGAATGATGACATTGTTGGATACTGATGCCCAAACTAGACGACGGAGGAGCTGCATAATGATAGGAGAAGATGAACGGCCTTTGTTGATAATGTGAACTCTAAAGGCATTGTCTCTGAGGAAGAGAAGGGATTTCTGTGGCCAATCGTGGCTCCAGAGCAGGGCAACTATCACGATGAGGTACAGTTCCAGCAAAGAGGAGGATTTTAGTTGCAGAGGAAGAGAACCGATTTCATTGGGCCAGGTGCTATAGAACCACTGGGACACAAATATACCGCCGAGGTCTAGATGGGAGGCATCAGTGAATAGGTGTAAATCAGGGGCGGAGATGAGGTCATCATAGAAGAGGGTTCCAGTTGTTTAAGAGTAAAGTCCACATCTCAATATCCTTTCTAGCTTCATCCGGGATGATGATTGAGGCGTCCAGGGAGTTAGAGATAGTAGACAAGGCAAGAAGACAAGAGATGAAGGTGCGCCCTTGAGGGATGATGCGAATGGCGAAATTGAAGTGGCCGAGCAGTGAAAGAAGGTTGCGCTTTGATATTGATTTGAGAGTCAATTTGCCGATTTGATCAATTTAATGGCATCGCAGAGTGTAACGTAATGAAGCGAAAATTGGTCCGCTGGGATGAGTTTGTTGATGCTGCTAGTGGGGACACCTCGAGGAGCTGAAAGATCAATTATAAGATGTTTTTTCCCCAAAATTTTTCGAGTAGCGATGCCAATCGGGTTTATCCTGAAGACTGGAAAAGGAGGAGCTGCAAAGGGACCGGACATGAAACCTTTCTCCAGCTCAGCCTTAATTAGAGATGAAACGGCTTGAGGGTCTGAAGTAGCAGAATGAAGATTGCTGCAGGTGAAAGAAAAAGGGAGACATGATAATCCAGTAGATAAACCGTGTTCGAGACCGTTGAGGAGATAGTTGACAAATAGACGGTCGGGATGAAGACTGAGGGCGTCTGCGAGCGCTGGAATGTTGACGGGAGATGACACGGATAGGGTTGAATGTCATTCTTCCTGAGGATGCTGCCTGACCCGACTAGAAGGGAAAACTCTTTGTATGCTAGCCTATCTCATCCTGTTATCAGTATCTAACCTCAATGTTACTAAGCACCATTCCCAAACTCCATCGCACAATCTCGCCATCCCTCTGAAACTCGTCTCACTCTTAAACTCTCAAATCTCGCCCCCTCTCAAGCCTCGTAAGCAACCGGAGAAATCCTTGTCTCACTCCCAATTTTGCCTCTTCTCAAGCCCTTGTAGGCAACCAGTGAACTGATATTACCACACAGAGCGATCAAACCAATATACAAGGAAGCTGTGTTGCAGTCATCTGTGTCAAATTAAGAATTTGCAGTCATTTTATTGAATTATTTTATCTATGATTATTAATGATTAGAAAACGATTCAGTACAGTCAGCCAATCAGCTTCCAGCTCTAGAGGGCTCTAATAGACGGTAGATGCCTGCTGTGAATCAAACTTCAAATCAATCCGCGTGTGTACCGGCTTCTTAACATTACACACCTGCTAACAGCTAAACACTACAAACTACCTAAAGTCTGTTTATGTGAATGTTGATTTATTTGGGCCTGTATCAATACCGGAGTGGGTAAATTTACCATCCTCCCCTACAACACCTATCCTGGGCTGGATCCTCCAAACAAGACTCAAACCCAACCAATCAAGCGGTGAATCCTGTTCCTGTCACTCCCGCCCCAGCCAATCGACTCCCTGTCAGCTCAAACGACTCTCCAATCACAAGCAGGTCAGACTCCATCGTACACACACTGTTCAGTAATTGCTCTGCTCATTTCTCAGGCAATCTCCAGATTATACAGTTAATAAGATCATAAAAAATTAAAATCGATTCATGAAATAAAAACTCATTCTTTTTCTGTTTAGATGTATGTCATCCTTGTTTTTTATTTAAACTGTTCAGGACTATTTTCTTTGAACGTCTTTACTCAGAGGACAGGTACCCAAGGAATCATTACAAGTTCAAGGTAAATCTAGGTCTTAAGGTGTTTTTTTAAGGACACCATGGTAAAAACCATTTTCTAATAGTGATAGTGCCCTCTCGATGATGGCTCTACCGTGTGATAGCTGATCCTGACTTTCGTTGGCTCCCTCGTCTTCGGTTGGGACGCATAACTCCCGTCGCGGTCGACTATCACACAGTAGAGCCATCATCGACGGGCACTATCGCTATTAGAAAACGGTGTAGTCCCCACGGAAATCTACAGTAACATTTCTTAAAATCTGTGAAGAGAAAAATGTATGTCCTGCAAATAATTTGTCCAATTCTGCGTCAGTGACTTTTCAATGAAGAATCGTGTTAATGAGTGTTAATAAGTAAGAAAGTGAGTCACAGTTAGGTGAGGAAGCAGTAACCCTGGACAGGGTGTGCAGTAACACACAGGCCTGTCTTACACACCCCAAAATGGCTCTGTGTTTATTTTTAAAACAATATAAAAAACAATAAAATTTCAACATTAAATTAAGTTTGATCTAATGTATTCTTCCGCCAGTGCAAAATAGTTATTATTAATTTCTTAGCAGACGCCCTTATCCAGGGCGACTTACAATTGTTACAAGATATCACATTATTTCACATTATAGAGATGTCACATATATTTTTTTATTATTTACATACAATTACCCATTTATACAGTTGGGTTTTTACTGGAGCAATCTAGGTAAAGTACCTTGCTTAAGGGTACAGCAGTAGTGTCCCCCACCTGGGATTGAATCCACGACCCTCCAATCAAGAGTCCAGTGCCCTAACCACTATGCCACACTGCTGACAAGTTCCACTTGTCTTTAAAAGCTACAGATTTGCTGAAAAAACTTATTACTACTGAGTACATTTTCAGGTTTTTTTTTTTTAGATATTCAGTCATTTTTAAAGTGATGTTTTGTAAACTGAAAATATAACTTCTTATTTACATGTTTTATAAGCTTTGGCAGTAAAGTTGTCATTTAAAATCACTGTTTCACCAGCACAATAATCACGCTCTGCCTCTTTATTTTTTCTTCCTCCAAAAGTCTCTTCTCGACACTAGTTTAAGTTCTCCAGAATCTCTGTCAGTGAGGCCGTCATGCAGAATGTCTCATCAGTCACTCTGAACACACTGTTCACTGCATTATAATACACACTGATGTCTGCAATCACCCGAATGTATTTCACTTTTCATACCGTATTCTTGAGAATATGAATCTAGGTATTTTGGTTTTTTGGGGGGTGGGGGCGAGGGTGTGGGTGATTCACTCAGACACAGTAGTCAGAAGTTTTATTTGAAGTGCCACTGGGGCGCACTGTTTTATTAATTCCAGCAGATGGCGCTCTTGTGCCGTGGCTCAAATACCGACGATGGTAAGGCTGTAGTTTCCAGGGTTTTGCTCAAGTGTATAACTGCAGACCGGAGGGTAGGGATGCGCACAGTCCAGGTTGCACTCAAGGAAATTGATTGATATTCAGAGGTGATTCCCCCCTCTAGCCGTGCGAAAGACAATTCTTACTGCACGTCATGTGATCTTGTTCAGCCAATCACAGTTTCATTTATCCAAGCCATTTTATAGTTGTACTTAAATGGAAAGATTTCCTGCACTCTGATTGGCAGAGCTAGATCACATCATGTGCAATAAGAACTGTCTTATGCACGGCTAGGGGCGAATCACCTCTGAACAGGGATAGAATCTCTGGTATATGATGCCCTTAGAATGTTTGTATCCGCATCACAAAAACACCTCGAACAATATCCCTCCACTCGCTGTAAAGTGTGGTTTAGTATGGTTTGACATTCAAATACATTTAGAGAAGCTCAAGAGAGTGACCTCCTAATGCCTTCCTGATCGAAACCCATGAAAATGCTTTAAAGTTTGCAAGTCTGCGTTTCAATGAAGCTACAAAAAATCATAACAACCCCACGGAAACCTGAGATCCAACTACCGAGGGAGAATGTGTGAGAGCCCCGATGATCCACACTGCAAATCACAGGGAGAATGTGTGAGAGCCCGATGATCCACACTGCAAATCACAGGGAGAATGTGTGAGAGCCCCGATGATCCACACTGCAAATCACAGGGAGAATGTGTGAGAGCCCGATGATCCACACTGCAAATCACAGGGAGAATGTGCGAGAGCCCCGATGATCCACACTGCAAATCACAGGGAGAATGTGTGAGAGCCCCGATGATCCACACTGCAAATCACAGGGAGAATGTGTGAGAGCCCCGATGATCCACACTGCAAATCACAGGGAGAATGTGTGAGAGCCCCGATGATCCACACTGCAAATCACAGGGAGAATGTGTGAGAGCCCCGATGATCCACACTGCAAATCACAGGGAGAATGTGTGAGAGCCCCGATGATCCACACTGCAAATCACAGGGAGAATGTGTGAGAGCCCCGATGATCCACGCTGCAAATCACAGGGAGAATGTGTGAGAGCCCTGATGATCCACGCTGCAAATCACAGGGAGAATGTGTGAGAGCCCCGATGATCCACACTGCAAATCACAGGGAGAATGTGTGAGAGCCCCGATGATCCACACTGCAAATCACAGGGAGAATGTGTGAGAGCTCTCATGATCCACACTGCAAATCACAGGGAGAATGTGTGAGAGCCCGATGATCCACACTGCAAATCACAGGGAGAATGTGTGAGAGCCCCGATGATCCACACTGCAAATCACAGGGAGAATGTGTGAGAGCCCCGATGATCCACACTGCAAATCACAGGGAGAATGTGTGAGAGCTCTCATGATCCACACTGCAAATCACAGGGAGAATGTGTGAGAGCTCTCATGATCCACACTGCAAATCACAGGGAGAATGTGTGAGAGCCCCGATGATCCACACTGCAAATCACAGGGAGAATGTGTGAGAGCCCCGATGATCCACACTGCAAATCACAGGGAGAATGTGTGAGAGCTCCGTGATTTGCAGTGTGGATCATGAGAGCTCACACATTCTCCCTGTGATTTGCAGTGTGGATCATGAGAGCTCTCACACATTCTCCCTGTGATTTGCAGTGTGGATCATCGGAGCAGCTGATTCAAATCCCGCGGCGTTCTGGGACACGGGGGAGGAGCGGAGCACGCAGCACAAACACAAACAAACAAAAGGCAGGCAGTCTTCCCAGCGACAGCGTGTGGAAGCGACAGCGTGTGGAAGCGACATCGTGGGAGAAGTACAGTCGTGGACAAGTACAGCGCAGTTAGAAGCAGTTTGAAAGCAGTTTGACAGCTGCAGAAGCTACACTAAACAAAAAATGGCAGCAAGCCAGTAATCTGTGACAACTGCATGATGTGGGAAATCCGAGAAAACCCAACAGAGCTCAACCAAGTTTATGTAAAGTGCCGCACCATCCAGGACTTGCTTTAGCGATTAAGCCTGCTAGAAAAGGAGGTGGAGGAAATGAGACAGCAACAGGAGCTTGAGGAGCTGACACACCCACAATTCATGGAAGTCTGCACCCCTAGCAGACTGAAAGCCACCAGGGAGATGGAAGAGAGTCAAAACAGCTGGGTTCAGCTAGGCAGAAGCAGGGAAAAAAAGAAACTTCGCCAAACACAACCACCTGAAATCCAGACAGCCAACACATTTGAGCCACTTCAACATTTAGATGACCAAAACCAACATCAAGAGAATGAAAGAAACAACACCCAGGACCCTATAAACAATGCTGACCAGGCAGCAAAAAGAAGGGAGGTCATGATTGTTGGGGACTCCATATTGAGAAACACAGCAAGTTCAGTTCGCAGTTTGGACCCCCTTACTACAACAGTGTGCTGCCTTCCAGGAGCCTCTGTCAAGCACATCACTGAGAATGTGGACAGGCTCCTAGAACGAACAGGAGACGACCCGGTAGTAGTCGTCCACATTGGTTCAAACAACATTGGAAGAGACAGGCCAAGATCCCTGCAAAACAAATTCAGAGAGCTAGCAAGGAAATTAAAAGACAAGACCAAAACTGTGGTATTTTCTGGGATACTGCCGGCGCCTTGCAAAGGACCATATGGACAGCTGGAAATACAAAATCAAAATGCATGGCTGAAATCATGGTGCACACAGGAAGGCTTCACCTTTCTTGAACATTGGAGCACTTTCTACAACAAGGACTATCTTTACAGGTGGGACGGACTGCACCAGAAAGGGAACCAATCTACTCGGAGAAAGGATCCTTCAGGCGGTACAGAAGCATTTAAACTAGAAAGGAAGGGGGGAGAAAACAAAAAAACAGAAGGGAGACCACATCAAAACAAGGGCAACAACTCAGGTAAGACCACTATTAAATGTATTTATCTTAATGCTAGAAGTCTCAGAAACAAAATGTTAGAACTTGAAGCTACTGCACTAACAAGCAACTACGATGTAATAGGTGTTACAGAAACTTGGTTGCCTGAGAGTGATGGAGACGAATATAATATTAGTGGGTACGCACTGTATTGGAAAGACAGGCAGGACAGAAGAGGCGGAGGGGTAGCGCTATACATAAGAAATAGCCTTGAAGCCCAGGTGTTAAATCAGGACAAAGAAAACAATGCAGAATCAATATGGGTCAGAATAATGGACACAAATTCAAAGGGCATAATAATAGGAGCATGCTATAGACCGCCAAATTCAGACGCTGAGCAAAATAATCTGTTGTACAATGACATTAGAAATGCGTGTAGAAAAGGAGAAGCCATACTAATGGGGGATTTCAACTTCCCCTGTATAAAATGGGAAAACCCAATGGGGGGCACGACGGACGAAATTGAAATGGTGGAAATGACAAATGACTGCTTCCTAACGCAATTTGTCAAGGCACCGACTAGAGGGGAGGCATGCCTTGATTTAGTCTTTTCAAATAATGAAGACAGAATAACTAAAACAGAGGTCAGAGAGCCATTGGCAAACTCAGACCACAACATGGTCTCATTTGAAATATTTTTTAAAACCCCAAAAGTAATGACTAAAGCTAAGGTTTACAATTTTAGAAAAGCAAACTACGAAGGTATGAAACAGAGACTAATAGAAGTAGATTGGAGTAAAATAGAGAAAACATCCACAGAAAAAGGGTGGCTGTCTTTTAAAAATGTAGTACTAGAGGCACAAAACAATTACATCCCAAAAGTAGACAAATCTAAATCTAAAACAAAATGGCCAAAATGGTTTAATAGATCAATTAAAAAAATATTCAGCGAAAAAAGGCACTTTACAGAGCGTTTAAAAGGGACCAAAAACAAAGCACACAGAAAGAGTACTTAGAACTGCAAACACAAGTCAAAAAGGAAGTTAGAAAGGCCAAGAGAGAGATAGAAATCAATATTGCTAAGGGGGCTAAAACCAATTCCAAAATGTTTTTCCAATATTATAACAGCAAGAGAACATTCAAAGAGGAGGTTAAATGTCTAAGAGACACAAATGGCAAAATCATAGATGAAGAAAAAAAAATAGCAAATATATTAAATGATTACTTTTCACAGGTTTTTACAAAGGAGGACACGGACAACATGCCCCACATGTCGACCTGTTCCTATCCAGTTTTAAATAACTTTAGCATAACAGAGGCAGAAGTGTTAAAGGGACTAGGAGCTCTTAAAATAAACAAATCCCCTGGGCCAGATGAGATCCTCCCAATAGTTCTCAAAGAAATGAAAGAAGTTATTTACAAACCGCTAACCAAGATCATGCAACAGTCTCTTGACACAGGGGTTGTACCGACAGACTGGATAATAGCAAACGTAATACCGATCCACAAAAAGGGAGACAAAACCGAACCAGGTAACTACAGACCAATAAGCCCGACTTCTATTATATGGAAACTTATGGAAACTATAATAAGATCCAAAATGGAAAATTACCTATATGGTAACAGTATCCTGGGAGACAGTCAGCATGGTTTTAGGAAAGGGAGATCGTGTCTAACTAACCTACTTGACTTTTTTGAGGATGCAACATTGAAAATGGATAACTGCAAAGCATACGACATGGTCTATTTAGATTTCCAGAACGCTTTTGACAAAGTCCAGCATAAAAGATTAATTCTCAAACTGAACGCAGTAGGGATTCAAGGAAATGCATGCACATGGATTAGGGAGTGGTTAACATGTAGAAAACAGAAAGTACTGATTAGAGGAGAAACCTCGAAATGGAGTGAGGTAACCAGTGGTGTACCACAGGGATCAGTATTAGGTCCTCTGCTATTCCTAATCTACATTAATGATTTAGACTCTGATATAGTAAGCAAACTCGTTAAATTTGCAGACGACACAAAAATAGGAGGAGTGGCAGACACTGTTGAAGCAGCAAAGGCCATTCAAAATGATCTAGACAGCATTCAAAATTGGGCAGACACATGGCAAATGAAATTTAATAGAGAAAAGTGTAAAGTATTGCATGTGGGCAATAAAAATGTTCATTATAAATATCATATGGGAGATAGTGAAATTGAAGAAGGGAACTATGAAAAAGACCTAGGAGTTTATGTTGACACAGAAATGTCTTCATCTAGATAATGTGGGGAAGCTATAAAAAAGGCTAACAAGATGCTTGGATATATTGTGAGAAGTGTTGAATTTAAATCAAGGGAAGTAATGTTAAAACTCTACAATGCATTAGTAAGACCTCACCTAGAATATTGTGTTCAGTTCTGGTCACCTCGTTACAAAAGGATATTGCTGCTCTAGAAAGAGTGCAAAGAAGAGCGACCAGAATTATCCTGGGTTTAAAAGGCATGTCGTATGCAGACAGGCTAAAAGAATTGAATCTATTCAGTCTTGAACAAAGAAGACTATGTGGCGATCTGATTCAAACATTCAAAATCCTAAAAGGTATAGACAATGTCGACCCGGGGGACTTCTTTGACTTGAAAAAAGAAAAAAGGACCAGGGCTCACAAATGGAGATTAGATAAAGGGGCATTCAGAACAGAAAATAGGAGGCACTTTTTTACACAGAGAATTGTGAGGGTCTGGAACCAACTCCCCAGTAATGTTGTTGAAGCTGACACCCTGGGATCCTTCAAGAAGCTGCTTGATGAGATTCTGGGATCAATAAGCTACTAACAACCAAACGAACAAGATGGGCTGAATGGCCTCCTCTCGTTTGTAAACTTTCTTATGTTCTTATGATCCACACTGCAAATCACGGAGAATGTGTGAGAGCCCGATGATCCACACTGCAAATCACAGGGAGAATGTGTGAGAGCCCCGATGATCCACACTGCAAATCACAGGGAGAATGTGTGAGAGCTCTCATGATCCACACTGCAAATCACAGGAGAATGTGTGAGAGCCCCGATGATCCACACTGCAAATCACAGGGAGAATGTGTGAGAGCCCCGATGATCCACACTGCAAATCACAGGGAGAATGTGTGAGAGCCCGATGATCCACACTGCAAATCACAGGAGAATGTGCGAGAGCCCGATGATCTACACTGCAAATCACAGGGAGAATGTGTGAGAGCTCTCATGATCCACACTGCAAATCACAGGGAGAATGTGTGAGACCCCGATGATCCACACTGCAAATCACAGGGAGAATGTGTGAGAGCCCCGATGATCTACACTGCAAATCACAGGGAGAATGTGTGAGAGCCCGATGATCCACACTGCAAATCACAGGGAGAATGTGTGAGAGCTCTCATGATCCACACTGCAAATCACAGGGAGAATGTGTGAGAGCTCTCATGATCCACACTGCAAATCACAGGGAGAATGTGTGAGACCCCGATGATCCACACTGCAAATCACAGGGAGAATGTGTGAGAGCTCCGATGATCCACACTGCAAATCACAGGGAGAATGTGTGAGAGCCCCGATGATCCACACTGCAAATCACAGGAGAATGTGTGAGAGCCCCGATGATCCACACTGCAAATCACAGGGAGAATGTGTGAGAGCCCCGATGATCCACACTGCAAATCACAGGGAGAATGTGTGAGAGCCCGATGATCCACACTGCAAATCACAGGAGAATGTGCGAGAGCCCGATGATCTACACTGCAAATCACAGGGAGAATGTGTGAGAGCTCTCATGATCCACACTGCAAATCACAGGGAGAATGTGTGAGAGCCCCGATGATCCACACTGCAAATCACAGGGAGAATGTGTGAGACCCCGATGATCCACACTGCAAATCACAGGGAGAATGTGTGAGAGCCCCGATGATCTACACTGCAAATCACAGGGAGAATGTGTGAGAGCCCCGATGATCCACACTGCAAATCACAGGGAGAATGTGTGAGAGCCCCGATGATCCACACTGCAAATCACAGGGAGAATGTGTGAGAGCCCGATGATCCACACTGCAAATCACAGGGAGAATGTGTGAGAGCCCCAATGATCCACACTGCAAATCACAGGGAGAATGTGTGAGAGCCCCGATGATCCACACTGCAAATCATATATATATACTGGTCATTGCTAATTGGTGTTGAACAAGGCTAGCGTGTAGACGACTCCTCCCCTTTCACCCCTTCAGTCGCTTCAAAATGGAAAACCCCAACTTAAAATATGAGGAATATCATTTTTTCTCAAAAAATATTAAAATTACAAATATAGAAATAATAAATACACACGTTACGGACAAAAAATGTTTTTAAACGTTTTTAAAAAATGTCCACATTTTCAGAGTCTTTGCTCGCCTGTGGGAGAGTGTTCAATGGCCTGCAGATTGTCAACTTAGTTATAAACACATTATGCACCATGGCAGACAAGAAGTAACACATGCTAACTGAAACAGTTTACAATTCAGTTGAGCAATGTTGAATTAAATAAATAAATACATTGACAAATGTAATAACTCCGCTTCATAGTCACAGAGGTAGCTGGAGATACAGCTTGAACCCCTTTTCTAACTTGCTTGATGGATCTTTGCACGAGGCTTTTGCAATGCTGTGCACGTCATTTATTGTTAACGTCGGAAGCTCTTGAAGACATCTCGTATAAAAGAGGTCATTATAATATCTGATGATAAATCTGAACTCGCTGGTGAAAATAAAAGATGGAAAGACTGAGCGGTAGCAGCAGCAAACCACACAGAATTTGCAGTGACCGGAAGCTGCAAATTGTCCATCTTTTGAGCTCAACACCACACTGTGATTTGAGTGGAATTCTGGATTAGTCTGTTACCATGGCCAGCTGTCTGGAGTGAATCCAACGACCATTATCCCCTCAGCTTTGATCATGCTACAGGGGTATGCATAAAAGTAAATACCTGTCCATGAACACACCCCCTGTAAGCTTAAAAAAGCTGCCAGGGCGCCTGTATCATTAACAGAGCCTTTGTGATTCCTGTATCATTAATAGAGCCCCCCCAGGACCCCTGTATCATTAATAGAGCCCCCCAGGACCCCTGTATCATTAATAGAGCCTCCCAGGACCCCTGTATCATTAATAGAGCCCCCCAGGACCCCTGTATCATTAATAGAGCCCCCCCAGGACCCCTGTATCATTAATAGAGCCCCCCAGGACCCCTGTATCATTAATAGAGCCCCCAGGACCCCTGTATCATTAATAGAGCCCCCCAGGACCCCTGTATCATTAATAGAGCCCCCCCAGGACCCCTGTATCATTAATAGAGCCCCCCAGGACCCCTGTATCATTAATAGAGCCCCCCAGGACCCCTGTATCATTAATAGAGCCCCCCCAGGACCCCTGTATCATTAATAGAGCCCCCAGGACCCCTGTATCATTAATAGAGCCCCCAGGACCCCTGTATCATTAATAGAGCCCCCCAGGACCCCTGTATCATTAATAGAGCCCCCAGGACCCCTGTATCATTAATAGAGCCCCCCAGGACCCCTGTATCATTAATAGAGCCCCCCAGGACCCCTGTATCATTAATAGAGCCCCCCAGGACCCCTGTATCATTAATACCAGCAGCCTCAATTCTAGTATTTGCATGTCAATAATGGTGTGTGCTGCACTGCCACCTGACAGTTTTGTCGTTTGATTTTTCAACATCAGATTTGTGGATTTTTTTTAGATGTATGATTTTTCTAAATAAATAGTGGTTGAGGTTTTATATTATTATTATTATTATTATTATTATCATCATCAGCAGTAGCTGTCTACAGCCCTCTACATTCTTTTAGAACTCCCACAGTTAACAGTCCTATTATATATGGAGAGTTGTACTCTCACACAGAGCTTGGTGAAGCTTACAGTCTTACCACTGCCATGTGAGTGTGTGGAATCAGACTGTGATGTCACTGCCGTGGCCTGTCATCGATTACAGTGATGTCACCATCCTATCAGACTTCTAAACAAACTGAGAACAAACGGCAGACTCAAGGGGTCAATTACACTGTACCAGATTGAGTCCACTTGATGGGCTCTATGTAATACTATTATTTATTTGATTTTATTTATTTCATTTATATAGCACCTTACGTCATAGACCCCACGGTGCTTTACAAAAAAACATAATACACACAGCATAAAAAAATATTAAAATAGCATAAAAAAGATAATAAAAAGACTGTTTCAAATAAAAGTAAATACATTTCCAATCATATTAACAAAAACAGTAATAATAAAGACTATAATAAAACGGCCTGTGTATATAAATAAGTCTTCAATCTCGTCTTAAAAACAGCAAGACTCCCAGCTTCTCTGACAAAAAAAGGCAGAGTGTTCCATGATGTAGGAGCTGGTCAGTGATGGTATAGAGCTGGTCAAACTGGTTTTCAGATGGTCAAGCTGGTGAGTGAGCTGGTCTACTGCTGGTAAATCTGAGTTTCAGATGGTCAAGCTGGTGAGTGAGCTGGTCTACTGCTGGTAAATCTGAGTTTCAGATGGTCAAGCTGGTGAGTGAGCTGGTCTACTGCTGGTAAATCTGTTTCAGATGGTCAAGCTGGTGAATGAGAGATTTGCTGGTAGTTTTAGATGGTCATGCGCATGCTGGTGAATTTGCTTGCTAATGGTGGCTGTTGGTGTAAAGCTTGTCATTCTGGTCTGGATAATAACATTATTGTGCTTAGTTTTGTGTGTGTGCCTTAATTTTTTCATCCTTAACACTTGAGGACAGGTGAGTTAATTGATGCACATTGAATGTCATGGCTTTTTCTCCATAAAGGATCTGAATGTGAAATACAAATTCTAGAAGGATTTGGTCAACAAAGTTAATATCGTGCTTACTAATTCCACTTCCCAACAATATATGCATTGCTTGCACAAGCAGAGCAAAATGACCCAGATATCTAGTGGGTAGCACATCTTTAACACATGGCAAAGAATAAAAGAGAAGCCAGGATCTCCACTCAGATGCCTTCCAATACTTTCGTTCACTAAGTGCTCTTGGAATTCTTGTGATATACTGTGGAGGCTTCATTTTTTGTAGTCTGGAATTTATTAATTTGCTGATTTTGAGGGGCACCGATATAGTAGTCATTACCAAATCCTTCAAGTCACAATTGTGTCAGCTGTTTAGTTACTCCAAGTAGTACACAGTGCATATAATCTGGAACAAAACCACTTGCAATCCTGAAGTAGGGAAAATTAATTAATGGAGAAGGGCTTTTAACACCCCTAACACTGTTTAGTGCAGACAGCCTCTTCCACATCCTGTAGCATTTCACTGTCTTTTCTGTCCTCATACACCTCAGGACCAACAGGATACTTAATACAGCCATTGACATACACTCCTGGATGATAACAAAATTCACAACCATAGTAGCCATTATACTGTGCTGTGTTCTGCATGAGAGGCCTTGCTACAGTATCAACACAGACCTACTAATTTTCTGTTAACCAAAGTCAAATTGTTTTTCAACGTTACTCCTTTATGTGCTAGCTGTTTGGCTTCACTTACAAACTTACTTAAAAAAATATCCATACGAGGCTCCCCTTTACCAAACCAAAGGCCTGCAAGTAGCATGTGATCCTTTCTTTCAGTGGGTGGTAACTCATTAATTGCACTCTGTATGGGCCAAACTGAGGAGCCAGGTGATTTAAATACTGGACTTCCATCAGAATTAAAAACATACGCTAGGTTATTGACATTATCAAGAGACATTCCTGGCTGAGAAAGCTCACGATACAATTCTCCATCATAAATATCAGCATTAAGATCACATTGTGACTTCCAACATAGGTCTGACAGAAGGTACATGAAAAATGAAATTCAACACCAGGACTACGGTTGCTAAATACTTTACTAAACATGTGCTTAGTAGCTGGTAAAACTAAATCATTGAATATTTCATTTATTAAATTCAGTAGGTCAGTAAGCGCTGCAACAGTTAAATTGTGCTTTAGTGTATAAGTCACTAACATCATTAAAACCTCTGCTTTGGTCGTGCTGAGGAAGTTACATAAAGGTACATCTAGATTTCTATCATTAGACAGCAATTTTAAAGGATCTTTGTAAATGCCCTCTGTAGTTTCACATTCCAATTCTTCACTTGCTTGAGGATTTGAACTTTCAATGAAGTAGTTAACATGAAAACTGCTGCCCCAATGACAAATTTATGCAAGTGTTAACAGAAAAGATTTCTTATGTTTTTGTTTTCACTGTATATTCACTGCTGGGATTTTTGTAATAAATCCATACTTTTAAAATAATTCAACAGTTTTCTCATTAGTTTAAAATTAAATGCTACATTTAAAAAAAATGTTGACTTACTGGGAGTGTGACCTCAGTCTGTGATTCTTCACTGGCATTATCAGCAGTACTTGTGTTAGGATGAAAGATGTGCCGTTGCTGTTCTGTGTTGTGTTCTTCTAGAGAAACAGACTCAGAAAAAAGAGGCGTTTCTGCAGATCTGGTGCAGCTCCATCTTGTTGCTCATGACTCAATCTGTATTTAGTTGTTCATGGAATATTGCACTGTTCATTTGACTCTAGATATGGCTTACATGACCTCTTCATTTTATTAAGAAGCCATATCACATAATCATACAAAATGGTACATAAAAATAAAAAAGACAACATACAGGCTAAGTGAATTTATTAATGATATCCAAAATAATATTTATGACCATTTCAATTACATAATGCAATTTGTGAAACAAAATAATTCAGATAGAGTTAACATATTTTAATATTTGTGATAGCAATCAATCTAATTAATATCACTTTTACAATCAATATAACTTTTAATAATGGAAAGAAATGAGGAACTAGCATAATTTTTGTTCAGTAATTATTAACAGTAGTGATATTCTTGCTAGCTTGGCTACGTTAATCATTGAAATTGTATTTAAAATGCTGTACCTTTGTAGGCTCCCTTATGATTTTAAAGGATTTTCTGAAAATTGAAATTAGAATTCTGAAAAAATAGAAACGAGAGATTGTGTTATATACTGCTTTTAGAGAAAATGAGCGCTAAAAACACATATGAGGCACAATCGAGTCATGATTACAAAACTATACTTGCTCTTCGTTGCGAGTTTAACACGTTGTGTATTGATCATTTATGAATCAAACTGTAATTAAACAAAAATAAGTTACTATGTTTTATTATTATTAATTAGTGGTATTTTAATAGTGAATGCAATCGATGTAGGCCTATTATAAATACAAACTAACCTGACTTTGTGGGTCTTCAGCACAAGAGAGGCAGCCTACTAAACGTTACAAATTACATTACAAACTGAACCGCAACCCACCAACAGAAGTGCACCTCACACACCCGGGGAGGCTATCTGATGTATCGTACATTTAATTCGGTTCGTTACCTACTGAATCTGAAGTTAGAGGAACCATTTGGCTATACTGTATAGTAGGCTATATATTGTCACATACTGCGGCAACTGCGGGGGTGAAGATGCTCGTGAAGCTCTTTCAAAAATAAAGCTCGTGCAGAATAACGGTCAACGCAGCAGTGTTCAGATACATCTCATCGGTCGATTGCGTCTTTGGAAGTTAAGAATAATTATTATGTTTTTCATTGTATAAATGGAATAGAATTATGTCCGGTAATTTCTTAATATTAATAATGTGACAGAAAAAAGTAGGCTAAAGAATTATCTTATTATTTTGGTGTAAAGACATTTCTTATTGTTAGTCATACTCGAGGATTTTTCAAACATGTATGTCTATGTTATGTACATCGACGACGGTGTGAAAAAAATTGTTAAGGTGGAAGATATAAACAATTTCAAATCCAACCAACATCAACGACTTTGCCAACACATTGTATTGGATACGCTGGAGTGGGGAAGACAAACACTTTTACAAAGGCCAGATTCTGCTTATTAGAGGTGAGGTTTTGTCCGAATCTCCAACTGCAAATATGATGCATATATTTTAAATGTGGTAGAGGATATATCCTGGAAAATAGTTTTACTGTTACACAAAAAAAGACTATTGTATAGCCCATTCATTTTAATTCCGTACATGGTCTTGTTGTACTAGTGCTAAAATATACACTCTCTTTTTTCTTTATATATTTACCCAAAAACCTCGCTTAATATAATCTTAGGAAATGACATGTCAGCACTGTGCTTGCATCCATAGCGCGTCTGCCGATGAAAATAAAAATACGGCTAAAATATTCGGTTCAACAGAGACCGTTAGTAACTTAAGAAACAAATAAGCGAAATGCCCCGTGTCTGTCTGTGTAGTTTGAAATTTGAATGTGCCGCCCCTGCTTGCTCTGCGACGCTCAGCCAATTAAATTGTTCTAAGGTCTAGGGTTTTTAAAAGTTTGAATAAATGTACACGTTTTTGCGAATTATACCCATTTCCATTGAGCTTGTCGCATATTGTTTTTTTAATCCGTAAACTTTTAGCGAATAAATCCACTGCAATGGAAGCATTGTGTCACTGACGCTGGCATGCGTATCGGGTGCTGTGCCAGGGTGAGCCTCGATACGATTGCACGCTTATTATGCACACTTTGGTGTAGTTTATTCCATATATATTTTTAATGTTTACTTTTTTCAAATACCTATGAATGGAAATCAAACATATACGTACATAGTAAACTAATGCATTATGTTAAAAATCAGTTTCGGAATTCTAATTTGGATTATTATTATTAATAATTAATAATTAATTCATGTATTTATTTATTGTTGATCAGTAATAACGAGACGGACGTCAGCATGTCATTCGTCTGCTCGTGTGTTTATGCTGTTAAATATCACACTAATGTAAGCAAACAACATGCAGTTTGTATGTCTTATATTGTAACACTTGAATGTATTTGTATTTGCTTGCGATTGTAAGTCGCCCTGGATAAGGGCGTCTGCTAAAAAATAAATAATAATAATAATAATATACAATCCGTGATTCCGGTTTGATAAATCTACACTTCCTGGTTATCGTGTTCCATACATGCTTTCCATACCGTATAGAAACCCCGATGTTGTGAAACTTGATCGTCTGCTGTCACACACACAGGTATGTTTACTTTCTTTACAACACGATTCTGTTTCACTTCAGAGACACACACCTGAAAAACTCTATTTCACCCAGATACTCCTGACGCTCGCTTCCTATTGGCTGAACCGCGTTTGTATAGCCAATCACAAAATTCCAGACTGAGTTTCTGATGAGCAGTTTGATCAGTTGCTGGTTGGCAAAAGGAAGAAGATTTCTATTAAACATATTCGAGGTATGACACAGGCCCGGTTTTTGGGATGGAACCGCATAACAGTCTCGCGTTTTGATTGGTCCATGTCTGTCACATGAATATGTCGTCACACGAGTGGAAAAGCGTGCAGGCATTTTTAACATTGTGATCAGATAGAGAGAGTGATCTGCTTTCCACAACCTTACCATTAAAATATAATGTGGTATTACACTGTACTGATATTACAAACTATGGGTAATTACTTTATATAAATTATCATGTTATGCACGAATGTAAGAATTGGCTTTCTGTGGTGGTGTACTTTTTTCTTTCAAGTAGCATATATCTATAATCGTTTTTGCGATATATTTTAATATAAAACATATACGCTATTGCAGTTTTGTTACAGGATACATTAGTTTATCTCTAATGTAATCACAGTTTTACATATAGACTGCCCCTGTTTTCATTTACGTCCCAAATTCTGGGCCGCTTTGCTTTTCAGATAATGTCCCAAATTCTGGGCCGCCTTGGTTTTTAGATAACGTCCCAAATTCTGGGCCGCTTTAGTTTTTAGATAACGTCCCAAATTCTGGGCCGCTTTGGTTTTTAGATAACGTCCCAAATTCTGGGCAGCCTTGGTTTTTAGATAACATCCCAAATTCTGGGCCGCTTTGCATTTCCGAATTCAGTCCAGTTTTGGGGAATCAGTGACAGCCGAGTTTCTAAGTCATGCATGCACAGTTTACCATAAACTGGATCGTGAATTCATTTGAGAGTAACCCTTAGTACATTAATCAAAGTTCATGTATTTTTTACTCTCCCCAGAAATCTTTTTTTTTTTTTAATGAAAAAAACAAAAATGTAAATGTTAAAAAACGTATTTCTTATTACATGAAGAAACTACATTGCACTGAAATAGATACATGAAAATTAATTTAAGCAGTCGTTTTCCTTTATTAAAATCTAATATTAAAACACATTTTTGGAAAGGAACATGGTATTCCGAAAAAAGGACATCTCGTTTTCTTATGTAACGTCCATCAATATATTGTAGTGTTTCAGGTTCTTTTTGGACAGAAATGAGACTGCAACTGTGAGTAGATGAAGGCAGTTTATTTTGACAATAATTAAATAATCACAAAATAAAATCATAAAGTGAGGGAAAGGAGACTGGGAGTCGAAAGTGAAAATAAATGATTGTAGTAATTTTTCTTTTACCCTACCCTTCCCAGTCTTTTCCCCGCCCCTCTTGTGCGCAAAACCTGAACTCCAATTCCCCTCCACACACGTGTACCACCATGCAACCCTGGCACGCACACACCACCATGTAACCCCTGCACGCATACACCCACCATGCAACCCCTGCACGCACACACCACCATGCAACCCCTGCACGCATACACGTAGCAATTCTTTGCAAAATATATTTTCGGGTATTCAGCCCCATTCATGTCTATGGCAGTGTTATAAAACACATTTTCAGGCATATCTCTCGAACCCGAGCACGTAGAACCACCATTCAAAGTGATATAGACTCAGGGGAGCACCCCAAACCACCCCCTAAAAAGGTGTGGTGGTTCACCCAAAAACTCATGTCATGACGAAAAAATTCACTTTGCCAAGCCGTCCTGGCGTTTGAACCATGAAAATGGTGACTCCTTGTGCGGGGCCCCATGGGGCCCCAACGCAAAAAAAAAAATCAAGTTCCTAACCCCCACAGAACCCGAGATACGCCCTGTCAAAAATGTCCAAAAACTACCCTTTTTGGGGTCATATCTCCATGACCCCGGGGCCTAGAAACCGGGTTGAACTTCCTAGGGTCATGTCTGGGGGCCCTCTTTCACAGGGAGCCACCCGTTTTCAAATGCTACATTTTCAACAAATTTTCACATTTTCAGCATGATGGCATGTCAAGGTTGCATTTCCAATAGCTTTTGAGCTCCAGGTTGGCAAAAAAAAGTCTAAACTGGTGTCCTTTCTAGCTGGGGACACGTCACTTGGAGGGATCGACAGGGGCCCCCGAGGTGGACCTCCATACCGATTTTCAAGTCTTGGGGACCCCCGGAACCCGAGATACAGCACCCTGAAAAATGTCTATGGGAAATCCCATTATAAAACCCCTTTGGGGCAACGCCCACCATCTGGCGGTGGGGTGGCGTATGAACCCGTGGCTGATGTCTTTCTTTAGCTAAGACTCTTGTGCACGCAAAGAATGTCCTTCTGAGTTTGTTGGCCCAGGGGTCGTGGAGATATGGGTACGATAAGAGACCACCCATTCCCTATGGCAAATCCCATTATAAAAACACCATCGGGGTAAGGCTCAGCTAATGGCGGTCGTGGGTCTTACGAACTCGAAGGAACCCATTTTCTTTAGCTAAGATTGTTGTGCATCTAAAAAGAGTACAGAAGCACCAATTTAAATCCATTCCAAGTGTTTTGTGATCACAGTATCAGCCTGAGTGTATCGGAGCACAGTTTTGCACCAAAAGCGAGGGGAGGCGAAAAAAAGCACTATATACCCTATTCTTTAAGATATCACTTTGCAGTGCAAATTTGAGGAATGCAACCACTTAGCAACATGCAAATTGGTACTGCAATTTAAAGGCCTGTAGTGTCAGACTGGTAGTGCCTAACTGATTCAAGTGTTTTTGGAATGATTCTTGCAAAGACTGATTTATAAGAAAAAAGAGAGATTGACAAACAGCATTTTGCTTTATATGCAGAAACGGGCAACTACAAGAGGGTGTCAAACAAGCTGTGAATGTCCCAGGAGGCTACAGAGTACCTCTAAGTATGAATCCAGATGCTTACAGTACCTGTTCTTAGATGTCCAAAAACACTGTATCGCTGTATAACTGTATACCCTATAAATATCACTTTTTATTGTGTATTTGAGGAACACAACCAATTACAAACTTCATTTGAATTGCTGTGCTATCAGAATATCAGTGTATAACTTTGCTGGGTATTGCAGTGTATGCTGGGTATCAAAAGGCCTTCAAACTTTTACAAAAGGCCGTCAAAGTTACAAAAAAATAGGTGTGCTCCTAACCCAATACTTGTCTTTTTAATTCTGTGCATCCAAATACTTGCAGTTAAAAGTTTTAAGAATTAAGCTTACTGTTTGTTGTTCTGTCCTAAACCAGCAGTTTGTCACCCAGATTTATTAAATAAACGGGGGGGGGGGTCATCAGATTATTCTCCATTTTATTGTAACTGAGGTACCGTTCAGTTGAGCGAAAATTGTAAAGGGGTACTCGAGCTGAAACCTCCAGATAGAAGGGGTACAGTTTCAAAAAAAGGTTGAAAACCCCTGACCTACAGTATAAACTATCAGGAATAGATAAGGGAAATGCTGACTAATACAATACAATAGGATTTATTTGAAGTTGTTGAAGGGCACTGGTCTCTTAAACCCAGAAGTTCTGATAAACCCCTATGCCTCACTATATATTGATGGACATTACTTAAGCAAATGAGATTACCTTTTTTTTTTTTTTTTTTTGGTATACCATGTTCCTAAATGTTTTCTGAGGCGAGTAAAAAATACATTAACTTTGATTCATGTACTCTTAAATGAATTAACGGTCCAGTTTATGGTAAACTGTGCATGCATGACTTAGAAACTCGGCTGTCAGCTAAGCAGAATATCTCAAAAACTGGCCTGAATTTGAAAATGCAGAATTCAGAACATTATCTGAAAACCAGAGCAGCCCAGAAATTGGGATGTTATCAAAGCGGCCCAGAATTTGGGACGTTATCTAAAAACCAAAGCGGCCCAGAATTTGGGACGTAATATCTGCAAACCAAATCGGCCCAGAATTTGGGACATTATCTGAAAAGTAAAGCGGCCCAGAATTTGCGACGTAAATGAAAACAGGGGCAGTCTATATGTAAAACTGTGATTACATTAGAGATAAACTAATGTATCCTGTAAGAAAACCGCAATAGCGTATATGTTTTATATTAAAATATATCGCAAAAACGATTATAGATATATGCTACTTGAAAGAAAAAAGTACACCACCACAGAAAGCCAATTCTTACATTCGTGCATAACATGATAATTTATATAAAGTAATTCCTCATAGTTTGTAATATCAGTACAGTGTAATACCACATTATATTTTAATGGTAAGGTTGTGGAAAGCAGATCACTCTCTCTACCTGATCACAATGTTAAAAATACCTGCACGCTTTTCCACTCGTGTGACGACATATTCATGTGACAGACATGGACCAATCAAAACGCGAGACTGTTATGCGGTTCCATCCCAAAAACCGGGCCTGTGTCATACCTCACATATTCAGTATTAAATATCCACATATCACTAAACAAATCCATTGTTTATAAGCGAGTATGTGATTTAAATATACTGCTTTGTGAAGACTATCGGAGATGATCCGGATGACTGTACTCGGGATTCTCTGCTGGGTTCATGCAGCTGCTGCAGGTCAGTTTTTACACTAGAAATATTTACTGTCTTCAATAAATATACATTACAAATACTACGAGGCTTCCTCGCAGGATGTGCCTGCTTTAAGGAAAAACAAATAGTTTGAAACTGGCAGTCGTCACTCTGAAAGTAAATCGTATTTTGTGTGAATGTTAACAAGGCGTCCCTTCTGACGAGTCTGTTGCGGCTGCTTTTTGAGTTACTGTGTGTGCGTGTAGACCAAATAACAAAACAACAACGATGCCAAACGGACTAAACAGCTAAATGCAAAAGTATTGAAAGAAAATCAAGTGTTAATTGAGGTCCTGAACTCGCGTGAAACTGGAAAAAGCAGTGAACCGGGCGAAGCTGCAAAACAAGCGAAAGGGAAGCTGCGTCCATGGACCAGTTAGATAGTATTTTGATGGAGACCGAGCTTACTACCCGGTCCCATCATTAGAGAAATCAGCACCAGGATTCAAGACGCGGTGTAGCTGACAGCCGAGTGCAAATATCTATCTGGAAGCTGCTTTAAATGAAATGCTTCTGTGAGCACGTCCGTTTATTCTGTTAAGCACGGTAGTTTCGTTTGCTGTGCATGTATTGAAATCAGTTTCGTTTTTGTATTGCTTGTTGCTGCTTGTCGGTACATTGATTTAATTCAAGTGTAAGAGTCTTATCCATGGAGTCATATGTATTATAGTAACGCGCTTTAATATACCAGCATACTGAACACAACGGTGTGTTTTTAGGGGGGCTGGCGGCGGGGCTGGTACTTTGTTGCAGCTGATAAAAGTGAATTTGCTGTAACAGGGTTAGTGAAACGGACCTGAGGCCGTTCTGAATTACTGTCCAGCTGCTGCTAACAAGGCACATCTGGAGTAGAAATGTCTGACAAACTGACGTATGTTCTGCTTCAGTGCCACTAAAACAGTGGATGCTGCATTCCTTCATACTGAAGTTAACAATGATAGAAACCCACACACCTAGCATTGCTTATACTTGTATTGCACCCATTTACACCAATTACTGCACAACCAAGAAGCAACCAATTACCCTGTCAGCAATAAGACACGTACTGCAAATACTGAAGAGGAACATTTACTCACTCAAAATATTATTCTACAACAAAACCTTCAGGAAGTATTGTAAGGTCCCTCAGGTCTCTGAAAACACTAAGCAGAGTACATAATAATAATAATAATAATAACAAAATATATATAGTGTCGAAAAAAAGAGATGCGTGTTTATGGTTTCTGTAGTACTTTATAATGTCCTCCAGAGTGTTATGAAAAAGGACACCCATTTCAAGATGCTACAAAATCGATTTTGAGTGATTTTTTTTTTTTTTTTTTTGTGCACCTGACTTACTCTGGGTCCCTTTCTGAGATTGTGACTGAACCGCCTGTATCTAGATAAAGTAAAGAAAGGCAGCTTGCCAGGGTCACTGTAATTCTTTCTGAGATTGTGACTGAACCGCCTGTATCTAGATAAAGTAAAGAAAGGCAGCTCGCCAGGGTCACTGTAATTCTTTTTGAGATTGTGACTGAACCGCCTGTATCTAGATAAAGTAAAGAAAGGCAGCTCGCCAGGGTCACTGTAATTCTTTTTGAGATTGTGACTGAACCGCCTGTATCTAGATAAAGTAAAGAAAGGCAGCTCGCCAGGGTCACTGTAATTCTTTTTGAGATTGTGACTGAACCGCCTGTATCTAGATAAAGTAAAGAAAGGCAGCTTGCCAGGGTCACTGTAATTCTTCTTATTTATCCAGAGTGGGGTTTTTTGGGGCAAGTTGTTATTTCAATTGAATAGGCTTTACAGGTTACAAAAAGCACACAATTAAGATGGATTTATTTGTTGCCAATGCTACTGCCTTGCAAAAAAAAAAAGCCTACACAGGAAAATATCTGGAGTTGATAAGGAACCGGGCGTGTGAAAGGTGGTCCAGTGGTTAAAGAAACGGGCTTGTAACCAAGAGGTCCCCGGTTCAAATCCCACCTCAGCTACTGACTCATTGTGTGACCCTGAGCAAGTCACTTAACCTCCTTGTGCTCCGTCTTTCGGGTGAGACGTAGTTGTAAGTGACTCTGCAGCTGATGCATAGTTCACACACCCTAGTCTCTGTAAGTCGATAATAAGAGATCGATGGTGTGGAAAGCAATGGGATATGGCCATTGTTATATATACTGTTTTCTAATACAAAAATTTTGATTAACTCAGTGTAGTACAGTTTATTTACATTCAGCACCTCTGCACTAAAAAAAAAAACTGGATTGGAAACTTGAACACCTTACCTAATTTGCATAATGTACTCCTCTGATACATTTTAACTCTGGGAGTAGTGACTCATCTGTAAATCCTCTCTCTGGAGTAGTGACTCATCTATAAATCCTCTTTCTGGAGTAGTGACTCATCTGTAAATCCTCTCTGGAGTAGTGACTCATCTGTAAATCCTCTTTCTGGAGTAGTGACTCATCTGTAAATCCTCTTTCTGGAGTAGTGACTCATCTGTAAATCCTCTCTCTGGGAGTAGTGACTCATCTGTAAATCCTCTCTCTGGAGTAGTGACTCCTCTGTAAATCCTCTCTGGAGTCGTGACTCATCTGTAAATCCTCTCTCTGGAGTAGTGACTCATCTGTAAATCCTCTCTCTGGAGTAGTGACTCATCTGTAAATCCTCTCTGGAGTAGTGACTCATCTATAAATCCTCTTTCTGGAGTAGTGACTCATCTGTAAATCCTCTCTGGAGTAGTGACTCATCTATAAATCCTCTTTCTGGAGTAGTGACTCATCTGTAAATTGGTAGTATTCAGTTCTGTATTAGTTTGAATGAAGAGAGGTTGATAGTATTCAGTTCTGTATTAGTTTGAATGAAGAGAGGTTGTTAGTATTCAGTTCTGTATTAGTTTGAATGCAGAGAGGTTGGTAGTATTCAGTTCTGTATTAGTTTGAATGCAGAGAGGTTGATAGTATTCAGTTCTGTATTAGTTTGAATGAAGAGAGGTTGATAGTATTCAGTTCTGTATTAGTTTGAATGTAGAGAGGTTGGTAGTATTCAGTTCTGTATTAGTTTGAATGAAGAGAGGTTGATAATATTCAGTTCTGTATTAGTTTGAATGGAGAGAGGTTGGTAGTATTCAGTTCTGTATTAGTTTGAATGCAGAGAGGTTGGTAGTATTCAATTCTGTATTAGTTTGAATGCAGAGAGGTTGGTAGTATTCAATTCTGTATTAGTTTGAATGAAGAGAGGTTGGTAGTATTCAGTTCTGTATTAGTTTGAATGAAGAGAGGTTGGTAGTATTCAGTTCTGTATTAGTTTGAATGAAGAGAGGTTGGTAGTATTCAGTTCTGTATTAGTTTGAATGAAGAGAGGTTGGTAGTATTCAGTTCTATATTAGTTTGAATGAAGAGAGGTTGGTAGTATTCAATTCTGTATTAGTTTGAATGAAGAGAGGTTGGTAGTATTCAGTTCTGTATTAGTTTGAATGAAGAGAGGTTGGTAGTATTCAGTTCTGTATTAGTTTGAATGAAGAGAGGTTGGTAGTATTCAGTTCTGTATTAGTTTGAATGAAGAGAGGTTGGTAGTATTCAGTTCTGTATTAGTTTGAATGAAGAGAGGTTGGTAGTATTCAGTTCTGTATTAGTTTGAATGAAGAGAGGTTGGTAGTATTCAGTTCTGTATTAGTTTGAATGCAGAGAGGTTGGTAGTATTCAGTTCTGTATTAGTTTGAATGAAGAGAGGTTGGTAGTATTCAGTTCTGTATTAGTTTGAATGAAGAGAGGTTGATAGTATTCAGTTCTTTCCACTCATGCTCAGATATATCCTCTTTATAGATTGTACTCATTTCTGTTTGTAAAGTGATCATTTTGTTATTAGCTATTAGACAGTTGCAGATTTTAGAGAGGCTGCTGTCTGGTTTGACACTGGATGTAGTGCTTTAGTGATTTTGAGAACATATTGTCTTATTTGAAAGAACTCAAAGTAGAATTCCTTTGGTAAGTTATATTTTAATTGGACTGTATCAAAGCTTAACAAAGTGCCATTATGAGAGATCTCTTGTAATGTGTTGAACTCAACCCTTCTCCACTGTGTGTTATGGGAGATGTCTTGTAATGTGTTGATCGCAACCCTTCTGCACTGTGTGTTATGGGAGATGTCTTGTAATGTGTTGATCTCAACCCTTCTCCACTGTGTGATGGAGATCCCTTTCTTCTCCAGATTTAAATAGTCATTAACAGAGTGGAGTTAGTGAGCTCACCAAGTCCTAACATCTTGGAAATTATGCCAGACATTCATTGCTTATTTAAAATCCAGTATTGCACCAGCTATATCCTGGCAGCCAAGTACTACTTCTCAAGATCAGGCAGCCCTCCTGTAGTTTAGACAATGAGGCTATCTTTTTTAATCTGGCCCTTCCACAGAAGATTCCTGATATTTTTATTCTGAAAAATGCTGAGGTAATTTGTATTGGATTTCATAGGAGTTTTAGTAAGGGGGTGTGGCGCGGTAGCACGGGACAGCACACAGACCTCCACCTCTATCACCAACATGAATCATACTAACATAAACAAGACAGGACAGCACAGCACACAGACCTCCACCTCTATCACCAACATGAATCCTACTAACATAAACAAGACGGGACAGCACACAGACATCCACCTCTATCACCAACATGAATCCTACTAACATAAACAAGACGGGACAGCACACAGACCTCCACCTCTATCACCAACATGAATCCTACTAACATAAACAAGACAGGACAGCACACAGACCTCCACCTCTATCAGCAACATGAATCCTACTAACATAAACAAGACAGCACAGCACACAGACCTCCACCTCTATCACCATCATGAATCCTACTAACATAAACAAGACGGGACAGCACACAGACCTCCACCTCTATCACCAACATGAATCCTACTAACATAAACAAGACGGGACAGCACACAGACCTCCACCTCGATCACCAACATGAATCCTACTAACATAAACAAGACGGGACAGCACACAGACCTCCACCTCTATCACCAACATGAATCCTACTAACATAAACAAGACAGGACAGCACACAGACCTCCACCTCTATCACCAACATGAATCCTACTAACATAAACAAGACGGGACAGCACACAGACCTCCACCTCTATCACCAACATGAATCCTACTAACATAAACAAGACAGCACAGCACACAGACCTCCACCTCTATCAGCAACATGAATCCTACTAACATAAACAAGACGGGACAGCACACAGACCTCCACCTCTATCACCAACGTGAATCCTACTAACATAAATAAGACAGGACAGCACACAGACCTCCACCTCTATCACCAACATGAATCCTACTAACATAAACAAGACGGGACAGCACACAGACCTCCACCTCTATCACCAACGTGAATCCTACTAACATAAATAAGACAGGACAGCACACAGACCTCCACCTCTATCACCAACATGAATCCTACTAACATAAACAAGACAGCACAGCACACAGACCTCCACCTCTATCACCAACGTGAATCCTACTAACATAAACAAGACAGCACAGCACACAGACCTCCACCTCTATCACCAACATGAATCCTACTAACATAAACATGACAGGACAGCACACAGACCTCCACCTCTATCACCAACATGAATCCTACTAACATAAACAAGACGGGACAGCACACAGACCTCCACCTCTATCACCAACATGAATCCTACTAACATAAACAAGACAGCACAGCACACAGACCTCCACCTCTATCACCAGCATGAATCCTACTAACATAAACAAGACGGGACAGCACACAGACCTCCACCTCTATCACCAGCATGAATCCTACTAACATAAACAAGACGGGACAGCACACAGACCTCCACCTCTATCACCAACATGAATCCTACTAACATAAACAAGACGGGACAGCACACAGACCTCCACCTCTATCACCAACATGAATCCTACTAACATAAACAAGACAGCACAGCACACAGACCTCCACCTCGATCACCAACATGAATCCTACTAACATAAACAAGACGGGACAGCACACAGACCTCCACCTCTATCACCAACATGAATCCTACTAACATAAACAAGACGGGACAGCACACAGACCTCCACCTCTATCACCAACATGAATCCTACTAACATAAACAAGACAGCACAGCACACAGACCTCCACCTCTATCACCAACGTGAATCCTACTAACATAAACAAGACAGCACAGCACACAGACCTCCACCTCTATCACCAACATGAATCCTACTAACATAAACAAGACAGCACAGCACACAGACCTCCACCTCTATCACCAACGTGAATCCTACTAACATAAACAAGACAGGACAGCACACAGACCTCCACCTCTATCACCAACGTGAATCCTAGTAACATAAACAAGACAGGACAGCACAGCACTTCAGTGAAGACAGCATGTGTACGTGAGTACATTCATTATTGTAGATAGTAATTCATAGCCAGCCAGCATTTTTGTAAATAGCAACACATATAATGTACAATAAAATAAACATTTTATTTGTGTCATGGTAGGCAAGGTGACACAGCTGAGAGAGTTTTATCTTCTGTCGTCCCGTCTCGTGCTGTCAGTGTCAGTTTCTCAGCACACAGTACAGCTAGTCGCTCAGTAATGAGGTGCAAACAGGTGATTCATCGATCTGTATGAGCATTTATGAAGGTGCGTTGTTAAAAAAAAAAAGTCAATCTAAATTTATAACAATGTTTATTTTTTAGCGAAATAAAATCTAAGCCTATTTTTAGGGACCCCAACTGTTGTTGTTGATTCCAACTTAGGCACTTCACATAAGGACTAGCACGTTTACATCAGCACAATTAGCAGCACAATTAGTTTCTAACCCTGCTGATGTTGCTACAGTCAAAGAGTACCAAAGAGTACCAGTGTGAGGGGAGGGAAGCCCTGCAAAGGCAGATTCAAACTCAGCTGATGACAGAAGGACTCTTAATACTCATCCTCACAGAGCAGGTGTTTTATTGAGCAGGACAGAATCTATGTTCTGTGATCACTCACTGCTCATCCAGAAGCTACAATGAAAGCGTTGTTGAGAACGTGTGTAAGGCAGTGAAGATGCATGATGTGTTCCTCGCAGGAAATAGACACCCATTGGATTAGCAGGACCCTTGCTGAGAGATGCCCTCAATAGAACATTTGGGACAAACTGGTACTTTGTGGCAGAAAGCAGAGGCTTCTTACAAACCAATGGTTTGAAAGAACATGCCCAGGGCCTCCCATTTTGGCATAAGTGTTGGTTACCTTGTTTTGTGTTGTTTGGGACATTAATGCATACTGTTGTTATTTTTATTGCACTCTATACAACATATTTATAATTGTCTGTAAATGTAATTATATATAAGTTTAATCTGTATATATTTATACAGTTACTGTAACACCCAGTACATAGTAAAGAGATACAGCTGAATGTGTTTATAGTTAATAGTTCTGTATCTGTTGTGACAGGGCGTAGAGTGTGTTTAGTGGGTATTCACGGTGTGTGTGTGATCATTTTGTAGTTCACAGGAGAGCTGTCATGTCTAGGGCTGAATGGGAAACACCTGGGTGCACTAGGGCAGGAGTTTACGACCGGGGGCACACGTACCCCTGGGGGTACTTCTAAGGGTCACAGAATATATCACATCCGTACTTACAGATGTATGATTTCGATTGAGTGGACAGGATTTCTAGGGTGGGTGAAGCAGCGTCTGGTGATTTGTTCCTATGGAGAGCAGTCTGATGCTGTTCATGCACTTTGAAAAACCCCTGCTCTAGGGGATCGTTTAATGTAATTATTGGTTAAGTGTTTGTAATTAGTCATGTCTGTGTATAAAAGCTTGTCTTTGTCTGTGTTGAGAGTGTGGTTGAAGTCTGATGGTGAGAAGTGTGAGTGCTGTGTGTACGAGTGATAACTGTGTGCTTTAAGTTTTTCAACTGTCTTGTAAACGGGGAAACAGCTTAGCTGTCCTGTTATTAGTTTAGCTTTGAAAAAAGTTTAGTTAGCGCTCCTTGACAGAGTTATGCTTTTGTTTTGATTAAACCTTTTGTTTATCTGTGTGAATTAAAGTGCATGAAAGTGTTAGACGTGCAGTTGTGGTGTCTGGGTCTGTGGTTTGAAGGGTGCAAAGAAGTCTTAGCAGGGACGCCATTAGTGTTGACTTATCCAAGGTGTCGAGTTAACCACGGGTGCAGTGAGCCATGGCATTCACATGCATGTGAGTAACACAACTCACACGGATACAGTATTACAGTATTCCCAAGTTCATTAACCCTTTGCGGTCCATTTATTCAGTGCGTCTCAGGCGCTTCAGGTCCAATTTGTTTTCACACACACGGTTTATTTTAGACATGCTGTTTAAAAGTATTTTTTTTCACAGTAAAACAGGTTTAAAAGGCACTGCATATCAACAGGACACTCAGTACTGCATCTCCAGCCCCGCCCACCCCTTATTCGCTGTATTTTTCACATACCTCTACATAGTCGTGCATACTGATAAATCATCTCCTAATCATTTGTTTTATCACCAAACTCCTCAATAATGTGATCCAAGTCATTATTTTATTACTCTAACATCTAAAAAAGCTCTGCAAATGTCTGTGATATTCTCCGAGCGCAGGATGCAGAAGCAGCTATTTTGTTTGTTTATATCTGTGTTACGTCTGTGGTGCCGGGGCTATCTGTATTACTCAGTGTGACAGGGTGACTGGGCAGAATCAGGAAGGTAAAAATACTGACACCAGGCACTGCAGTTTTTAAAGAAAGACGAGGCTGGCCGCCGTTTTTATCAACAAATAACAAAAATAAATAAAAGGTTTGAACAAAAAAACACTGCTCACAGAGCAAAATAAATAGTTAAACGAAAACAAATCACAAACACAAAATAATACAACACAGGTCAGGCTGGGCAACTGCTGTCACTGTTCCTGGTTACTTAACGTTTCAGTTATTCTCTCTCCTCGCTCTCTACGCTCCTCTCGTACACCCACCCGGAGTGCCGAGAGCTGCAGGCTTTTATATTAGTGACCGAGGGATTAACTACCTAATTATTTAATAATCCCCCGGTCACATTCTGCACGGGTTTTCAAATTATTCCTGGCAGAAGACGAGCACCAATCTCGCCTCTGCCAGAATACGTTTACATAAAACAAAACAATAACAAAACCCACGGCGCTCGCCGTCATTTAACCCTTTGCGGACCTATTATTATTATTATTATTATTTATTTCTTACATAGGTGAAAGCTATAGCGAACGAAAGGGTGGGGCGGGGCTGGAGATGCCTAGTGAGTGCTTTGTTGATATGCAGGGCCTTTTAAACCCGTTTGACTGTGGAAAAAAAATACTTTTAAACAGCACGTCTAAAATTAACTGCGTGTGTGAAAATAAATTGGACCTGACGTGCCTGACACGCACTTAATAAATGAAATAATAACAGAATACACGGCGCCTCGCCATCATAAATAATAAATACATAAACAAACACAAAATAACACGGGCGGAGGGGGAACCCCCGTTCTGAAAATAAATAAACAAATGAATGTACAGGGCTCTCTACCGCCCTGCTACAGGCATATACGCCCCTTTTTTTCGGCTTCACTCGGCTCCTATCGGTCTCACTCAGCCATTGAATGGTTTTCTCAGCTTTTTCCTGAGAAAAAAATGACTAGAGACCTGTTTTTTACGTCTTTTTGATGATGTCAGACAGGGTCCGACATTGGACCTGAAAGGCTGCTATTTTCACCATGTCTATCCACATGCTGTCCAATCCGTGTCTATCCAAACGCTGTCTAATCCGTGTCTATCCAAACGCTGTCTAATCCGTGTCTATCCACACACGCTGTCTAATCCATGTCTATCCACACGCTGTCTAATCCGTGTCTATCCAAACGCTGTCTAATCCGTGTCTATCCACACACGCTGTCTAATCCATGTCTATCCACACGCTGTCTAATCCGTGTCTATCCCCAAACGCTGTCTAATCCGTGTCTATCCACACACGCTGTCTAATCCGTGTCTATCCACACACGCTGTCTAATCCGTGTCTATCCACACACGCTGTCTAATCCATGTCTATCCACACACGCTGTCTAATCCATGTCTATCCACACACGCTGTCTAATCCGTGTCTATCCACACACGCTGTCTAATCCGGGTCTATCCACACACGCTGTCTAATCCGTGTCTATCCACACACGCTGTCTAATCCGTGTCTATCCACACACGCTGTCTAATCCGTGTCTATCCACACACGCTGTCTAATCTGTGTCTATCCACACACGCTGTCCAATCCGTGTCTATCCACACACGCTGTCTAATCTGTGTCTATCCACACACTGTCTAATCTGTGTCTATCCACACACGCTGTCTAATCCATGTCTATCCACACACGCTGTCTAATCCATGTCTATCCACACGCTGTCTAATCTGTGTCTATCCACACACGCTGTCCAATCCGTGTCTATCCACACACGCTGTCTAATCTGTGTCTATCCAAATGCTGTCTAATCCATGTCTATCCACACACGCTGTCTAATCCATGTCTATCCACACACGCTGTCTAATCCATGTCTATCCACACACGCTGTCTAATCCATGTCTATCCACACGCTGTCTAATCCGGGTCTATCCACACGCTGTCCAATCCGGGTCTATCCACACACGCTGTCTAATCTGTGTCTATCCACACACGCTGTCTAATCCATGTCTATCCACACACGCTGTCTAATCCATGTCTATCCACACGCTGTCTAATCCGGGTCTATCCACACACACTGTCCAATCCGTGTCTATCCACACACGCTGTCTAATCTGTGTCTATCCACACACGCTGTCTAATCCGTGTCTATCCACACACGCTGTCTAATCCATGTCTATCCACACACGCTGTCCAATCCGTGTCTATCCACACATGCTGTCTAATCTGTGTCTGTCCAAAGGCTATCTAATCCGTGTCTATCCACACACGCTGTCCAATCCGTGTCTATCCACACACGCTGTCTAATCCGTGTCTATCCACACACGCTGTCTAATCTGTGTCTATCCACACACGCTGTCTAATCCTTCCCGTTCTTGACCTTGCTTCCTATGTGTGACGATACATTGTATTACTTAAAGGGGCAGCAGGACATTTCTGGACACTCGGTACAACTCGTAGAGTTCGATTGAAATAAGAATTAATAAAATAACTACAGTGTTGTTTTGTCACTGTATCCAATCACAAATTGTGCACAAAATTGCCTCTGCTTTTAGGTATTGGCTTGTGCTGTCTAATCTGAACTTCTAAACTTAAATAGCAAAAGTTAAATTTACATTATACAGAATTAACTCAGTGAACAAAAACAATAATAAACAACTTAGTTTCACACAGAAATCAGACATCGTCGCTTGTTTCGCATGCAAAAACACACGCTTTGAAATAGGGGTGAGACCAAATAACGATGGCACCTATCGACAAGTGAATCCAACATGCGAAAGTTAAAATATATATATATATATATATATATATATATATATATATATATATATTGATTTTATTTTAAAGCCTGTACTGCTGATTGGCTCTCTATGTAGCGGTAATGAAGATTGACTGGAGGGTGGGATTTGTTATTTCTTGTCTGTGATTGGCTAAACTAGAATGTACCTCGGCTAACGATGGCTTCCTCACAGAAAAGTTCTGCATGGAAACACTGTTAAGTGTAAAATATGTGCAGTGCAATTAAACTACCACAAATCTACAACTGGTATGGTAACCCACCTAAAATCCAAACCCCCTTCTGCGACGCTAGCAACGACAGAAAAGGAAAAAGGACGCAACAAACCGCCATTGCATCCTTTGCGGTGAGGCCTCGTCAGTGTGACAACGTACGTGCTGAAAAAACATCAGCCCTTATTGCTAATATGGTGGCAAAGGACATGCTTCCCATAAGTTTTGTTGAAGGTGAGGGATTTCGGGAGTTGATGAAATTTGTGGAACCTGAATACACAGTCCCTGCACGAAAAACAATTACCACTCGACTCGAAAAAATGCATGAGGATTCAGCAGCTTCTGTCTGCAGAAACTCGTCAAAGGCTGAGAGGGTGGCGATTACTACAGATGCGTGGACTGCACTGAATACCGAGTCGTACATCACAATAACCATTTCATTGAGGATTGGGAAATGAAAAACGTAGTTCTACAGACTCGCGCCATGCCAGAGGCATACAGCAGAGAGTCTCGCAAATGTGTTGAACACCGCTGTAGACCATTGGGGTTTACAGGGGGAAATCACTGCCTGTGTTCACGACAATGCCAGCAACATCATCTTAGCAAACTCGGAGTTTGTTGAATGGGACTAGAATTTGTGCATTGCACACACTCTGCAGCTCGCCTTCAATGATGGCTTTAAACTTGGTGCCATACATAATGTAGTCGGTGCGGCCAGCCGTCTTGTGTCGCATTTTCATCACAGTGCAATAGCTACTCAGGCTCTGAATTTGAAACAAAAACAACAAACTTTGCCTGAGCACTGTCTGCTGCAGTATTGCCGGACCTGATGGACATGCTGATTTTTTTAAACAAGAATAAGTGAACATGATAATAATAATGGACATTGCTAGCCTAACTATTCCTAAAGTTTTTGTTAGGAATTTTTTTTGCTTCCATGGAAAGCTAGTGCGTTAATGCCACTCAGGCCTTTTTGTTCATTCATTTATTTATTAATATTATTAAGCTAGCTACATACATAGCAAGCTATTGCCTATACAGGCTATTTATTTTTTATTCACTGGAACTCGAACGCACAGGTATGTTTCCGATTTGATTTAACGTAGACCGGTAGTCTATATGTTGTGTGTGGTTTGAAAACGTGGGAAAAGTAAATCGTTTAGTTAAGTGGATTGTATAAATTAGCTAGCTAGATAGTCTAATGCATTTTGTATTTCGCTGTTATGACCAGAAAACATTATTGCCACAAGGATGCTAATGTTAAGGCATTTGCCTCGCAGCTCACATTGCTAAACTATTATTGAATGAAAATTAAATTAATAATTGAATACAAATTATACAGGAGACGCCCATATTTTATAAGCAAGCGTTACTTTTTTTTTTTTTTTTTTAATTGTCACAACCTTTATAGTTCATTTGAAATTGTAATTAACGGAAAAGGTTGTGACAATATCGGTAAAAAAATAACACTTGCTTGCAAAATACGAGAGTCTCACATGAGAGTTGACAGGTATGCTTATGTTATTGCTGCTGTTATTATGGCATTTCTGTATGTTTCCTAATAGTAAGGTGTTTTTTACATAGCCTAATGTTTATTTATTTATTTTTTTAATTTATTTTTTTCCGTAAATTTAGTATGCCCAATTATTATCTGTATCCTCGGCTCACCGCTCACATCCCCCCCGTCGACTCGGGAAACGGCGGCTGGAACACGCATCCTCCGAAACGTGCTCCTGCCAAGCCGTCATTTTTCACACTGCAGATCCACAGCAATGCCACCAGACCTATAGTGCCGGAGGACAACACAGATCTGGCAGCTCCACTGCAGAACCACAGGCGCCCTATCGGCCACAGGGGTCGCTGATGTGCGGTGAGCCGTGGATTCCCCTGCCGACCTAAGCCCTCCCTACCCGGGCAGCGCTCAGCCAATTGTGCGCCACCCCCTAGGAACTCCCGGTCACGGTCGCCTGTGACATAGCTTGGATTCGAACCAGCGATCTCCAGGCTATAAGGCACATCCTGCGCGGAGCGCCTTTACTGGATGCGCCACTCGGGAGCCCTCATGTTTATTTAACAAAGTTGTTAAAGTTGTTGTGTTAGCTAAGTATTTTAAAATAAAGTTCAGAATTTATTGCAATTGCAATAATTGTCACTTTGCATTATTTCACATTTAATGTACGTCTCATTTTGAATGGGAGGCGGGAGGCGGGGGGGGAGACTATTCGATTAGTCAAACTCAACAGCTGTGGAATTATCGATAGTCAAAATATTTGTCATGCACATCCCTACTTTGAAAGTTCTGCTGGCAAGCTTGTTATCCCGAATAACCTGAGCTTTAAAGCCAGTTGAAGGAGAGCTCCTGTTTCTCTTCTGACTCATTGGGCACTGATACTGTAAGAAGGAGAGCTCCCGTTTCTCTTCTGACTCATTGTGCACTGATACTGTAAGAAGGAGAGCTCCTGTTTCTCTTCTGACTCATTGTGCACTGATACTGTAAGAAGGAGAGCTCCTGTTTCTCTTCTGACTCATTGTGCACTGATACTGTAAGAAGGAGAGCTCCTGTTTCTCTTCTGACTCATTGTGCACTGATACTGTAAGAAGGAGAGCTCCTGTTTCTCTTCTGACTCATTGTGCACTGATACTGTAAGAAGGAGAGCTCCCGTTTCTCTTCTGACTCATTGTGCACTGATACTGTAAGAAGGAGAGCTCCTGTTTCTCTTCTGACTCATTGTGCACTGATACTGTAAGAAGGAGAGCTCCTGTTTCTCTTCTGACTCATTGTGCACTGATACTGTAAGAAGGAGAACTCCCGTTTCTCTTCTGACTCATTGTGCACTGATACTGTAAGAAGGAGAGCTCCCGTTTCTCTTCTGACTCATTGGGCACTGATACTGTAAGAAGGAGAGCTCCTGTTTCTCTTCTGACTCATTGGGCACTGATACTGTAAGAAGGAGAGCTCCTGTTTCTCTTCTGACTCATTGTGCACTGATACTGTAAGAAGGAGAGCTCCCGTTTCTCTTCTGACTCATTGGGCACTGATACTGTAAGAAGGAGAGCTCCCGTTTCTCTTCTGACTCATTGGGCACTGATACTGTAAGAAGGAGAGCTCCCGTTTCTCTTCTGACTCATTGTGCACTGATACTGTAAGAAGGAGAGCTCCTGTTTCTCTTCTGACTCATTGTGCACTGATACTGTAAGAAGGAGAGCTCCTGTTTCTCTTCTGACTCATTGTGCACTGATACTGTAAGAAGGAGAGCTCCTGTTTCTCTTCTGACTCATTGTGCACTGATACTGTAAGAAGGAGAGCTCCTGTTTCTCTTCTGACTCGTGCACTGATACTGTAAGAAGGAGAGCTCCTGTTTCTCTTCTGACTCATTGTGCACTGATACTGTAAGAAGGAGAGCTCCCGTTTCTCTTCTGACTCATTGGGCACTGATACTGTAAGAAGGAGAGCTCCTGTTTCTCTTCTGACTCATTGTGCACTGATACTGTAAGAAGGAGAGCTCCTGTTTCTCTTCTGACTCATTGGGCACTGATACTGTAAGAAGGAGAGCTCCTGTTTCTTTTCTGACTCATTGTGCACTGATACTGTAAGAAGGAGAGCTCCTGTTTCTCTTCTGACTCATTGTGCACTGATACTGTAAGAAGGAGAGCTCCTGTTTCTCTTCTGACTCATTGTGCACTGATACTGTAAGAAGGAGAGCTCCTGTTTCTCTTCTGACTCATTGTGCACTGATACTGTAAGAAGGAGAGCTCCTGTTTCTCTTCTGACTCGTGCACTGATACTGTAAGAAGGAGAGCTCCTGTTTCTCTTCTGACTCATTGGGCACTGATACTGTAAGAAGGAGAGCTCCTGTTTCTCTTCTGACTCATTGGGCACTGATACTGTAAGAAGGAGAGCTCCTGTTTCTCTTCTGACTCATTGGGCACTGATACTGTAAGAAGGAGAGCTCCTGTTTCTCTTCTGACTCATTGGGCACTGATACTGTAAGAAGGAGAGCTCCCGTTTCTCTTCTGACTCATTGTGCACTGATACTGTAAGAAGGAGAGCTCCTGTTTCTCTTCTGACTCATTGGGCACTGATACTGTAAGAAGGAGAGCTCCTGTTTCTCTTCTGACTCATTGTGCACTGATACTGTAAGAAGGAGAGCTCCTGTTTCTCTTCTGACTCATTGTGCACTGATACTGTAAGAAGGAGAGCTCCCGTTTCTCTTCTGACTTGTGCACTGATACTGTAAGAAGGAGAACTCCTGTTTCTCTTCTGACTCATTGTGCACTGATACTGTAAGAAGGAGAGCTCCTGTTTCTCTTCTGACTCATTGGGCACTGATACTGTAAGAAGGAGAGCTCCTGTTTCTCTTCTGACTCATTGGGCACTGATACTGTAAGAAGGAGAGCTCCTGTTTCTCTTCTGACTCATTGGGCACTGATACTGTAAGAAGGAGAGCTCCTGTTTCTCTTCTGACTCATTGGGCACTGATACTGTAAGAAGGAGAGCTCCTGTTTCTCTTCTGACTCATTGTGCACTGATACTGTAAGAAGGAGAGCTCCCGTTTCTCTTCTGACTCATTGTGCACTGATACTGTAAGAAGGAGAGCTCCTGTTTCTCTTCTGACTCATTGGGCACTGATACTGTAAGAAGGAGAGCTCCTGTTTCTCTTCTGACTCATTGTGCACTGATACTGTAAGAAGGAGAGCTCCTGTTTCTCTTCTGACTCGTGCACTGATACTGTAAGAAGAAGAGCTCCTGTTTCTCTTCTGACTCGTGCACTGATACTGTAAGAAGGAGAGCTCCTGTTTCTCTTCTGACTCATTGTGCACTGATACTGTAAGAAGGAGAGCTCCTGTTTCTCTTCTGACTCATTGTGCACTGATACTGTAAGAAGGAGAGCTCCTGTTTCTCTTCTGACTCGTGCACTGATACTGTAAGAAGGAGAGCTCCTGTTTCTCTTCTGACTCATTGTGCACTGATACTGTAAGAAGGAGAGCTCCCGTTTCTCTTCTGACTCATTGGGCACTGATACTGTAAGAAGGAGAGCTCCTGTTTCTCTTCTGACTCATTGTGCACTGATACTGTAAGAAGGAGAGCTCCTGTTTCTCTTCTGACTCATTGGGCACTGATACTGTAAGAAGGAGAGCTCCTGTTTCTTTTCTGACTCATTGTGCACTGATACTGTAAGAAGGAGAGCTCCTGTTTCTCTTCTGACTCATTGTGCACTGATACTGTAAGAAGGAGAGCTCCTGTTTCTCTTCTGACTCATTGTGCACTGATACTGTAAGAAGGAGAGCTCCTGTTTCTCTTCTGACTCATTGTGCACTGATACTGTAAGAAGGAGAGCTCCTGTTTCTCTTCTGACTCGTGCACTGATACTGTAAGAAGGAGAGCTCCTGTTTCTTTTCTGACTCATTGTGCACTGATACTGTAAGAAGGAGAGCTCCTGTTTCTCTTCTGACTCATTGTGCACTGATACTGTAAGAAGGAGAGCTCCTGTTTCTCTTCTGACTCATTGTGCACTGATACTGTAAGAAGGAGAGCTCCTGTTTCTCTTCTGACTCATTGTGCACTGATACTGTAAGAAGGAGAGCTCCTGTTTCTCTTCTGACTCGTGCACTGATACTGTAAGAAGGAGAGCTCCTGTTTCTTTTCTGACTCATTGTGCACTGATACTGTAAGAAGGAGAGCTCCTGTTTCTCTTCTGACTCATTGTGCACTGATACTGTAAGAAGGAGAGCTCCTGTTTCTCTTCTGACTCATTGTGCACTGATACTGTAAGAAGGAGAGCTCCTGTTTCTCTTCTGACTCATTGTGCACTGATACTGTAAGAAGGAGAGCTCCTGTTTCTTTTCTGACTCATTGGGCACTGATACTGTAAGAAGGAGAGCTCCTGTTTCTCTTCTGACTCATTGGGCACTGATACTGTAAGAAGGAGAGCTCCTGTTTCTCTTCTGACTCATTGGGCACTGATACTGTAAGAAGGAGAGCTCCTGTTTCTCTTCTGACTCATTGTGCACTGATACTGTAAGAAGGAGAGCTCCTGTTTCTCTTCTGACTCATTGTGCACTGATACTGTAAGAAGGAGAGCTCCCGTTTCTCTTCTGACTCATTGTGCACTGATACTGTAAGAAGGAGAGCTCCTGTTTCTCTTCTGACTCATTGGGCACTGATACTGTAAGAAGGAGAGCTCCTGTTTCTCTTCTGACTCATTGGGCACTGATACTGTAAGAAGGAGAGCTCCTGTTTCTCTTCTGACTCATTGTGCACTGATACTGTAAGAAGGAGAGCTCCCGTTTCTCTTCTGACTCATTGTGCACTGATACTGTAAGAAGGAGAGCTCCCGTTTCTCTTCTGACTCATTGTGCACTGATACTGTAAGAAGGAGAGCTCCTGTTTCTCTTCTGACTCATTGGGCACTGATACTGTAAGAAGGAGAGCTCCTGTTTCTCTTCTGACTCATTGTGCACTGATACTGTAAGAAGGAGAGCTCCTGTTTCTCTTCTGACTCGTGCACTGATACTGTAAGAAGAAGAGCTCCTGTTTCTCTTCTGACTCGTGCACTGATACTGTAAGAAGGAGAGCTCCTGTTTCTCTTCTGACTCATTGTGCACTGATACTGTAAGAAGAAGAGCTCCTGTTTCTCTTCTGACTCATTGTGCACTGATACTGTAAGAAGGAGAGCTCCTGTTTCTCTTCGGACTCATTGTGCACTGATACTGTAAGAAGGAGAGCTCCTGTTTCTCTTCGGACTCATTGTGCACTGATACTGTAAGAAGGAGAGCTCCTGTTTCTCTTCTGACTCATTGTGCACTGATACTGTAAGAAGGAGAGCTCCTGTTTCTCTTCTGACTCATTGGGCACTGATACTGTAAGAAGGAGAGCTCCTGTTTCTCTTCTGACTCATTGTGCACTGATACTGTAAGAAGGAGAGCTCCTGTTTCTCTTCTGACTCGTGCACTGATACTGTAAGCAGCTGCACTCGGTATTTGTGAAGGAATGAATGAACGATCCGTTTCCAGTCAGAGATCAGTCACGTGAAACGACAGTGTCCAGTTCTCCACTAGTCTTTAATAGTTTTTATCGCTTTGGTACCAGTAATAAGTGTTGAGTTACGAGTAAAGCGTGGAGTCGAATTAAAATATAGAGGCAGGATGAATATATTTTATATAGAGAAAATCCGGGACCAAGACTGTCTGTTGAATTAAGCGAAGGTGTCGAGTTATCCACCAGGTCAGGTTAACCATGGTTGACTGTATTTTGAACCCTGTCCTAGTACCACAGACAAAGCATAACAACATACAATAGAAAAATATTATGAAAACCCTTCCTTTCAACAATCAAAACCAAAATTAAGTAAAGCAAATTAGCATGCCTGTATTTCTGAGAGATACTATAGTACTTTTTTGTAATTTTTTGGCAGTGACATTATAGATATCTGCACATTTCTGCAGTGATGAATGGTTTTCTGTGGTCATCACTGCATTCTGCACCCTTGTGTGAGTTCTTCATTGCTTTGTGACCTCACAGAATCATGGAATCCTGGAGAGAATGGTACATGTCAGCAGATCACTGGCACTGTGTGTTTTACTCTGGGATTATTGAACTGTGTCACTAATCATGTTTATATTCCTCTTCCAGGAACTCACTCACTGCAATATTCTGCAATGGCGACCTCAGAAGATACTGAGCTTTCACAGTTTGTGTTTCTGGTGATGCTGGATGATGTGCAATACACGTCCTTTAACAGCACCATGGATAAACCTGTCCTCCTAACAGACTGGATGAATGAGACTAAGGGCCGTGAGTTCTGGGAAATAATTCGCTGGCATATTATCAATGATCAAAACCTCATAAAATGGAGTTTGCAAAATACAGTCAAGCACTTTAACCATACTGGAGGTGAGTACAGACACACACAGCCCCTTCTATCACTGTTACACAGGGTCTATAGGACTGAGTACAGACACACACAGCCCCTTCTATCACTGTTACACAGGGTCTATAGGACTGAGTACAGACACACACAGCCCCTTCTATCACTGTTACACAGGGTCTATAGGACTGAGTACAGACACACACAGCCCCTTCTATCACTGTTACACAGGGTCTATAGGACTGAGTACAGACACACACAGCCCCTTCTATCACTGTTACACAGGAACTATAGGACTGAGTACAGACACACACAGCCCCTTCTATCACTGTTACACAGGGTCTATAGGACTGAGTACAGACACACACAGCCCCTTCTATCACTGTTACACAGGGACTATAGGACTGAGTACAGACAGACACAGCCCCTTCTATCACTGTTACACAGGGTCTATAGGACTGAGTACAGACACACACAGCCCCTTCTATCACTGTTACACAGGGTCTATAGGACTGAGTACAGACACACACAACCCCTTCTATCACTGTTACACAGGAACTATAGGACTGAGTACAGACACACACAGCCCCTTCTATCACTGTTACACAGGGACTATAGGACTGAGTACAGACACACACAGCCCCTTCTATCACTGTTACACAGGGACTATAGGACTGAGTACAGACACACACAGCCCCTTCTATCACTGTTACACAGGGTCTATAGGACTGAGTACAGACACACACAGCCCCTTCTATCACTGTTACACAGGGACTATAGGACTGAGTACAGACACACACAGCCCCTTCTATCACTGTTTCACAGGGACTATCGGACTGAGTAAAGACACACACAGCCCCTTCCATCACTGTTTTATATATATATATATATATATATATATATAATATATATATATATATATATACCGTTGTAAATATATAAATAAATAATAACCATAATACAACAAAACAAATACAAAATAATAAATTGCACAGGGGCGGAGGGGTACCCCGTTCTATAAATATATAATACATTCATGGCAGGGCTTTGCCTGCCCCCTTTTCATGTGCAGGGCTCCTCGCCCTGTTATACCCTCAAATAAGCAATTTGGGCAGTTTTCAAAACAATTTTTTTTCAGGCTTGTTAACAACATGGCCCGGCGCAAATATAACCTTGTATCCCTGTTACACCCGACCATTACTTCTGGAAGAATAAGTAATCAGCTTCAGCAGTGACTGTTGAAATGAAGGCTATTATATTTGTGCTTTACTGCAGTAGAGTTTATAGACAAAGTGCAGTCGATTTGTGAAACAAAAGCCGCATCATTGATTAAAAAAAGTAGCCTACGGTAACGTTATAACATATATAAAATTTGTCTTTTCTATGACAAAAAATGCTAAAATTCAGGGCCAAAATAATTCAGTATGTGTTGAGCACCAACTGTCTCTTGGCCGTTTCGCCAGTAGGCCCATAACGGCTTGATAAAAATACAGTGTATGTGATTTTATACAGCACTGTATATAATACATCTTGCATTGAGAAGACACCACTGGAATCGGAATAAAAGACATTATGTAATACAATGCATGTGAGGTCACAGTTTTGATAAGTAGCATTTTCAAAACCATATCATTATGTGCAGTATTAAAATATGTTAAAATATAGCAAATCCACAAAACCATTGACATACACATTGTGTATTTGACATTTTATTTTTTGTGTTCTGTGTAACATGGGCCATCTTTTAACCTTGAAAGAAATTAAATACAGTACCGTACCTGAAGCAGATATACAATGCCGTGAAAAAGTATTTGCCCCCTGTCTGATTTTCTGCATTTTTGCATATTTTTGACACTGAATGTTATCAGATCTTCAACCAAGATAAAAGGGACCCTGAGTGAGCAAATAACACAAAAATTTGATAAATATTTCATTTATTTATTAAAGAATGTTATTTAACACCCAATGCCCCCGTGTGAAAAAGTAATCGCCCCCTTTAGGCCTTCACACACCAGATGCGACACGATTTTTACTGGAGCGACACGACAGATTTGCTGTGAGATCACTGTGCACACCAGAAGTGATCACAGACACAACGCGACAGCTGGAAACTTGTGGTGCGTGTGGGTGGTGCTGTCAGACCAGGAAATGAAACAATAACAATGGTGTACGGGCAAAACGGCGCTGCTGCACTCGTATTAAATAATTAACAAAATAAACAGTTTAAACAAAACAACACACAAAGCAAAAGGGCACCTTGGCCAAAGTAAAACAAACACCAACAATTCTAAACAAGTACATTTTAGATATAGCAATTGTTTCTCTATTAATTTAGACTCACGTCTCGCCTCTGACACTCTCTCCTGGAGCGCAGAAAGCTGCAGGTTTTTATACAGGTGACCATCTCCCGATTTAGCAACAGGTAATCAATGAATTAATTTGGGAGATGGTCAGCTTCTGCACAGGGTTTTTAAATAAATTATCAAAACACAAACGCACTGCTTTTCACTGTCATCTTAAATAATAAATAATCATATCGGACGGCTTTCGTCCGTCCGCACATAAACACAATATATTTATATAATAATAATAATAGTAATAATAATAAATAATGAATACCTACATAAATAATAAAATACACACAAGGCGTGGGCACCCATCACAAAGTTAAACAGGGCTTGACTTCAAACCACATGAGATGAAGCTGTTCTCTGATTGCTCAGTTGTGTAGTTGTTGCACGACGAATTCGCAAAAATAGGACCAGGTTCTAGTTTCTTTTTTATCGCTCGTGTTGGAATTTGTGTCGCGGCGACGTCGCTTTGTCGTGTTGTCTTTGCTGTGAAGGACTGTGGCAAAGTGGTTAGTAAGGGGAACAGGTGTAACGGTGATGCGGTGCAGGAGTGACAGGCAGACAACGGTAATCCAGTGACAAATGTTTTTATTTATTTTAAATCCTGGTCTAGCGACCGTAAATAATAAGCCCCGGCAATACACAACGATGTGTAGAGCGCGGGGATGAAAACGACAGGTTACAGTCCTGAATAAAGAAAACAAAAACACGTTCACCCGTCCCGGGTGCGTGCAGTCGTGCTGGTGGGGAGTGAATACACTTTTTATTCGGTGACAGTTCTGAGGTGGTGATCCGGTTTGTGCTGGCCCAAGGCGACAGCTCCGGATGTGCTTTAGCTGTCTGGTGGTTTCAAAAACACAGACAGTTATTGTACAGCAATAAACAAACAAAAACACACACACACTCAACTCTTTACAGAGTAATACAGCACTTCACTATACCGTCCTTCTCGGTCCTTGGCTTAACCCAAACGAAGGAAAAGAACAGCGTTACCCTGGCCCCTATATGTAATCCCGCATGATATCTAGGTAAACGGTTGCAGCTGCCTTATTACTTGCAGCTGCCCCTCGTTTACCTGTCAAATCAATACGGTCTTACAACAGAGTCTCGCTTCCTTCCAGGCTGACCCACTTTCCGGTCCCGGAAACGAACTGTCAGGCCAGCCCTTCCAGATACTTCTCCTCCCGTTCTTTAGCGCCCTCACAGGTCGGGAGGAAGATTTATCACCAGAACTCACTGTATTTCTGTCACAAGGACGCTATTGAAAAGCACAGGTTTTATTGATTTTCTCACGTTGCTTTGTCGTGTCACTCTCTGGTGTGAAGGGTGCTATTGAAAAGCACAGGTTTTATTGATTTTCTCGTGTTGCTTTGTCGTGTCACTCTTTGGTGTGAAGGGTGCTATTGAAAAGCACAGGTTTTATTGATTTTCTCGTTGCTTTGTCGTGTCGCTCTTTGGTGTGAAGGACGCTATTGAAAAGCACAGGTTTTACTGATTTTCTCGTGTTGCTTTGTCGTGTCGCTCTCTGGTGTGAAGGACGCTATTGAAAAGCACAGGTTTTATTGATTTTCTCTCGTTGCTTTGTCGTGTCACTCTTTGGTGTGAAGGACGCTATTGAAAAGCACAGGTTTTATTGATTTTCTCTCGTTGCTTTGTCGTGTCGCTCTTTGGTGTGAAGGACGCTATTGAAAAGCACAGGTTTTATTGATTTTCTCACGTTGCTTTGTCGTGTCACTCTCTGGTGTGAAGGGTGCTATTGAAAAGCACAGGTTTTATTGATTTTCTCGTGTTGCTTTGTCGTGTCACTCTTTGGTGTGAAGGGTGCTATTGAAAAGCACAGGTTTTATTGATTTTCTCGTTGCTTTGTCGTGTCGCTCTTTGGTGTGAAGGACGCTATTGAAAAGCACAGGTTTTACTGATTTTCTCGTGTTGCTTTGTCGTGTCGCTCTCTGGTGTGAAGGACGCTATTGAAAAGCACAGGTTTTATTGATTTTCTCTCGTTGCTTTGTCGTGTCACTCTTTGGTGTGAAGGACGCTATTGAAAAGCACAGGTTTTATTGATTTTCTCTCGTTGCTTTGTCGTGTCGCTCTTTGGTGTGAAGGACGCTATTGAAAAGCACAGGTTTTATTGATTTTCTCGTGTTGCTTTGTCGTGTCGCTCTTTGGTGTGAAGGACGCTATTGAAAAGCACAGGTTTTATTGATTTTCTCATGTTGCTTTGTCGTGTTGTCTTTGGTGTGAAGGACGCTATTGAAAAGCACAGGTTTTATTGATTTTCTCATGTTGCTTTGTCGTGTTGTCTTTGGTGTGAAGGGCGCTATTGAAAAGCACAGGTTTTATTGATTTTCTCATGTTGCTTTGTCGTGTCACTCTTTAGTGTGAAGGACGCTATTGAAAAGCACAGGTTTTATTGATTTTCTCATGTTGCTTTGTCGTGTCGCTCTTTGGTGTGAAGGACGCTATTGAAAAGCACAGGTTTTATTGATTTTCTGACATTGCTTTGTCGTGTTGTCTTTGGTGTGAAGGGCGCTATTGAAAAGCACAGGTTTTATTGATTTTCTCGTGTTGCTTTGTCATGTCACTCTTTGGTGTGAAGGACGCTATTGAAAAGCACAGGTTTTATTGATTTTCTCTCGTTGCTTTGTCGTGTCACTCTTTGGTGTGAAGGACGCTATTGAAAAGCACAGGTTTTATTGATTTTCTCTCGTTGCTTTGTCGTGTCGCTCTTTGGTGTGAAGGACGCTATTGAAAAGCACAGGTTTTATTGATTTTCTCACGTTGCTTTGTCGTGTCACTCTCTGGTGTGAAGGGTGCTATTGAAAAGCACAGGTTTTATTGATTTTCTCGTTGCTTTGTCGTGTCGCTCTTTGGTGTGAAGGACGCTATTGAAAAGCACAGGTTTTACTGATTTTCTCGTGTTGCTTTGTCGTGTCGCTCTCTGGTGTGAAGGACGCTATTGAAAAGCACAGGTTTTATTGATTTTCTCTCGTTGCTTTGTCGTGTCGCTCTTTGGTGTGAAGGACGCTATTGAAAAGCACAGGTTTTATTGATTTTCTCGTGTTGCTTTGTCGTGTCGCTCTTTGGTGTGAAGGACGCTATTGAAAAGCACAGGTTTTATTGATTTTCTCATGTTGCTTTGTCGTGTTGTCTTTGGTGTGAAGGACGCTATTGAAAAGCACAGGTTTTATTGATTTTCTCATGTTGCTTTGTCGTGTTGTCTTTGGTGTGAAGGGCGCTATTGAAAAGCACAGGTTTTATTGATTTTCTCGTGTTGCTTTGTCATGTCACTCTTTGGTGTGAAGGACGCTATTGAAAAGCACAGGTTTTATTGATTTTCTCTCGTTGCTTTGTCGTGTCACTCTTTGGTGTGAAGGACGCTATTGAAAAGCACAGGTTTTATTGATTTTCTCTCGTTGCTTTGTCGTGTCGCTCTTTGGTGTGAAGGACGCTACTGAAAAGCACAGGTTTTATTGATTTTCTCACGTTGCTTTGTCGTGTCACTCTCTGGTGTGAAGGGTGCTATTGAAAAGCACAGGTTTTATTGATTTTCTCGTGTTGCTTTGTCGTGTCACTCTTTGGTGTGAAGGGTGCTATTGAAAAGCACAGGTTTTATTGATTTTCTCGTTGCTTTGTCGTGTCGCTCTTTGGTGTGAAGGACGCTATTGAAAAGCACAGGTTTTACTGATTTTCTCGTGTTGCTTTGTCGTGTCGCTCTCTGGTGTGAAGGACGCTATTGAAAAGCACAGGTTTTATTGATTTTCTCTCGTTGCTTTGTCGTGTCACTCTTTGGTGTGAAGGACGCTATTGAAAAGCACAGGTTTTATTGATTTTCTCTCGTTGCTTTGTCGTGTCGCTCTTTGGTGTGAAGGACGCTATTGAAAAGCACAGGTTTTATTGATTTTCTCGTGTTGCTTTGTCGTGTCGCTCTTTGGTGTGAAGGACGCTATTGAAAAGCACAGGTTTTATTGATTTTCTCATGTTGCTTTGTCGTGTTGTCTTTGGTGTGAAGGACGCTATTGAAAAGCACAGGTTTTATTGATTTTCTCATGTTGCTTTGTCGTGTTGTCTTTGGTGTGAAGGGCGCTATTGAAAAGCACAGGTTTTATTGATTTTCTCATGTTGCTTTGTCGTGTCACTCTTTGGTGTGAAGGACGCTATTGAAAAGCACAGGTTTTATTGATTTTCTCATGTTGCTTTGTCGTGTCGCTCTTTGGTGTGAAGGACGCTATTGAAAAGCACAGGTTTTATTGATTTTCTGACATTGCTTTGTCGTGTTGTCTTTGGTGTGAAGGGCGCTATTGAAAAGCACAGGTTTTATTGATTTTCTCGTGTTGCTTTGTCATGTCACTCTTTGGTGTGAAGGACGCTATTGAAAAGCACAGGTTTTATTGATTTTCTCTCGTTGCTTTGTCGTGTCACTCTTTGGTGTGAAGGGTGCTATTGAAAAGCACAGGTTTTATTGATTTTCTCGTGTTGCTTTGTCGTGTTGTCTTTGGTGTGAAGGGCGCTATTGAAAAGCACAGGCTTTATAGATTTTCTCACGTCGCTTTGTCGTGTCGCTCTTTGGTGTGAAGGACGCTATTGAAAAGCACAGGTTTTATTGATTTTCTCTCGTCGCTTTGTCGTGTCACTCTTTGGTGTGAAGGACGCTATTGAAAAGCACAGGTTTTATTGATTTTCTCGTGTTGCTTTGTCGTGTCACTCTTTGGTGTGAAGGACGCTATTGAAAAGCACAGGTTTTATTGATTTTCTCTCGTCGCTTTGTCGTGTCACTCTTTGGTGTGAAGGACGCTATTGAAAAGCACAGGTTTTATTGATTTTCTCGTGTTGCTTTGTCGTGTCACTCTTTGGTGTGAAGGACGCTATTGAAAAGCACAGGTTTTATTGATTTTCTCTCGTTGCTTTGTCGTGTTGTCTTTGGTGTGAAGGGCGCTATTGAAAAGCACAGGTTTTATTGATTTTCTCACATTGCTTTGTCGTGTCGCTCTCTGGTGTGAAGGACGCTATTGAAAAGCACAGGTTTTATTGATTTTCTCTCGTTGCTTGTCATGTTGTCTTTGGTGTGAAGGACGCTATTGAAAAGCACAGGTTTTATTGATTTTCTCTCGTTGCTTTGTCGTGTCACTCTTTGGTGTGAAGGACGCTATTGAAAAGCACAGGTTTTATTGATTTTCTCATGTTGCTTTGTCGTGTCACTCTTTGGTGTGAAGGACGCTATTGAAAAGCACAGGTTTTATTGATTTTCTCATGTTGCTTTGTCGTGTCGCTCTTTGGTGTGAAGGACGCTATTGAAAAGCACAGGTTTTATTGATTTTCTGACATTGCTTTGTCGTGTTGTCTTTGGTGTGAAGGGCGCTATTGAAAAGCACAGGTTTTATTGATTTTCTCGTGTTGCTTTGTCATGTCACTCTTTGGTGTGAAGGACGCTATTGAAAAGCACAGGTTTTATTGATTTTCTCTCGTTGCTTTGTCGTGTCACTCTTTGGTGTGAAGGGTGCTATTGAAAAGCACAGGTTTTATTGATTTTCTCGTGTTGCTTTGTCGTGTTGTCTTTGGTGTGAAGGGCGCTATTGAAAAGCACAGGCTTTATAGATTTTCTCACGTCGCTTTGTCGTGTCGCTCTTTGGTGTGAAGGACGCTATTGAAAAGCACAGGTTTTATTGATTTTCTCTCGTCGCTTTGTCGTGTCACTCTTTGGTGTGAAGGACGCTATTGAAAAGCACAGGTTTTATTGATTTTCTCGTGTTGCTTTGTCGTGTCACTCTTTGGTGTGAAGGACGCTATTGAAAAGCACAGGTTTTATTGATTTTCTCTCGTTGCTTTGTCGTGTTGTCTTTGGTGTGAAGGGCGCTATTGAAAAGCACAGGTTTTATTGATTTTCTCACATTGCTTTGTCGTGTCGCTCTCTGGTGTGAAGGACGCTATTGAAAAGCACAGGTTTTATTGATTTTCTCTCGTTGCTTGTCATGTTGTCTTTGGTGTGAAGGACGCTATTGAAAAGCACAGGTTTTATTGATTTTCTCTCGTTGCTTTGTCGTGTCACTCTTTGGTGTGAAGGGTGCTATTGAAAGCACAGGTTTTATTGATTTTCTCACGTTGCTTTGTCGTGTTGTCTTTGGTGTGAAGGACGCTATTGAAAAGCACAGGTTTTATTGATTTTCTCATGTTGCTTTGTCGCGTCGCTCTTTGGTGTGAAGGACGCTATTGAAAAGCACAGGTTTTATTGATTTTCTCTCGTTGCTTTGTCGTGTCGCTCTTTGGTGTGAAGGGCGCTATTGAAAAGCACAGGTTTTATTGATTTTCTCATGTTGCTTTGTCGTGTCGCTCTTTGGTGTGAAGGACGCTATTGAAAAGCACAGGTTTTATTGATTTTCTCATGTTGCTTTGTCGTGTCACTCTTTGGTGTGAAGGACGCTATTGAAAAGCACAGGTTTTATTGATTTTCTCATGTTGCTTTGTCGTGTCGCTCTTTGGTGTGAAGGACGCTATTGAAAAGCACAGGTTTTATTGATTTTCTCATGTTGCTTTGTCGTGTCGCTCTTTGGTGTGAAGGGTGCTATTGAAAAGCATAGGTTTTATTGATTTTCTCGTGTTGCTTTGTCGTGTCGCTCTTCGCGACGCATCTGGTGTGTAACGGCCTTTAGACTCAATAACTGATTACCCCACCTTTAGCAGCAATAACTGCAACCAAACGCTTCCTGTAGTTATTGATTGGTCTCTCACAGCGCCGTGGAGGAATTTTGGCCCACTCCTCCATGCAGAACTGCTTCAACTCAGTGACATTTGTGGGTTTTCGAGCATGAACTGCTCGTTTCAGGTCCTGCCACAACATCTCAATGGGCTTTAGGTCTGGACTTTGACTAGGCCATTCCAAAACTTTAAATTTCTTGTTCTTCAACCATTCTGATGTAGACTTGCTTGTGTGTTTCGGATCATTGTCTTGCTGCATGACCCAGCTGCGCTTCAGCTTCAGCTCACGGACGGATGGCCTGACATTCTCCTGTAGAATTCACTGATACAGCGCAGAATTCATGGTTCCTTCAATGATGGCAAGGCGTCCAGGTCCTGATGCAGCAAAGCATCCCCAAACCATGACACTACCACCACCATGCTTGACCGTTGGTATGAGGTTCTTACTGTGGAATGCAGTGTTTGGTTTTCGCCAGACATAACGGGGCCCATGTCGGCCAAAAAGTTCCACTTTTGACTCATCTGTCCATAGAACATTGTTCCAGAACTCTTGAGGATCATCCAGGTGCTTTTTGGCAAATTTGAGACGAGCATTCATGTTCTTCTTAGTGAGCAATGGTTTCCACCTTGCTACTCTGCCACGAATCCCATTTTTGCCCTGTGTCTTTCTGATGGTGGAGTCATGAACACAGACCTTAGCCAAGGCGAGAGAGGCCTGCAGATCCCTGGATGTTGTTCTAGGGTTCTTTGTGACTTCCTGGACGATTTTACGCCTTTCCCTTGGAGAGATTTTGGCAGGACGGTCACTCCTGGGAAGATTCACTACTGTCCCAAACTTTCTCCATTTGGACAATATGGCTCTGACTGTGGTTCGGTGGAGCCCCAGAGCCTTAGAAATGGCTTTGTAACCCTTTCCAGACTGATAGGCATCAACAACTTTTTTCCAGAGGTCTTTTGTTTGTGGCATGATGTGCCTCTAGAACCTGTGTGCTGACAACTTCACTCTGATGGTAAGGGCCAAAGTTAGTAAGATTTATATTGGGCAGGGCTGGCCCAAATCAGGCCTGGTTGTTAACCAAAGTACTCAAACAGCTGACCCTAATTATCCCTGTAATTGGGTTGAGTTAACTAGGGGGGAGCAATAACTTTTTCACACCTGAAGATTGCATGTTTGATTACCTTGCACACCAAACAAATGAAAGAAGCACCAAACTTTGGTGTCATCTTTTCTCTTAGACTCCCTATATATTACTACAACCCACAAAAAAATCTGACCAAATACAATGTGAAAAATGTGCAAAAATGCAGAAAATCAGACGGGGCAAATACTTTTTCACGGCACTGTACGTGTTTATCATATCAACAACACCAACGTGCGTTTTAAAAATAAAGCAAAAAAATGTTTTGCAAACTGTCCAGAATATTTACTTGGGGGCTAAGAATGAAAAATGTCATGAAAAAAATGTCATTTTTTATATGGAAATTGTCAAAATAAAGGGGCAGCTGGAAGGTAAGACTTTACCAGTCAGGACAATGACATTTAAATACTACTACTATTAAACTGTATCTGTATCGGTTTTCAAACTGGGGTATGCAAGAAAAATTCTGAAATGGCAGACAACGCATTTAGTACCACTTGCCAATCTATTGCAAACTTTTATCATGTAATCAACGTTTAATCGCTAACACCAGACTGACGAGCTGTGACAGAGCGTTCAGTGCACACACGGCTAATGTACATATTAAATATGTACGTTTTAAAGAAGCCCTGTTGTTTAAATGTCATATAAACAGTTGGGTGGTTACTGGAGTCTGTCTGGGATAAAAAAAAATAAAATTACATATTTTAGAAAACTAAAAGCCAAGTCTTTAACTTGTGCTTGCAAATCGATATTTATTTTTTTCATTGACCAGATTTAAAGTTTATTGTAACTTAAGTACTATTGGTTCATTTTAAAATACAGAATGTATTGCCAATCAGAAACCGAAGTATTGCGGTCTAATTTTACAAGAGTGAGAGTAAGTTTTTAGCTTTCAATCCAGTGAAAAAATATGGATTGTTGGCTCAATACTAGAACATTACTAGCAAAGGGCGATCAAGACGAAATACTGTCAGAGATTAAAAAATAAAATTGCGACTGAAGCTCTCTCCAATTTCCCTGCCCTCGTCCGTGATCTGTGGTAACAAGCAGGGACATCCATCACACTGATACTAGGTAAGCGTTTTATTATTTAGTATTTTTAATTAGCATCAGTACGGTACGTTTTAGTCACCAAGAATTTTAAAATGCCAATAATATGTTTTCGTAATGAGGTCAGCTGTAGAGATGCGTGGATAGAGAACTTTTGTTTGTATTCTTTTCTGTAATTTTATTATCAATAAAAATACATGATTGCCATTTGCTATCACGGAATAGTCCTATGTCATTTCTGAGTGATATGAGGCTAGCACGGAGGCTTCGTTGATTTTAATTAATTAATATTTACAATAAAATGATGTTTCCAGCAACTAGAAACCTGTTTGAGGGACTATTTTTATCCAAAAGTAAATATATTTTTTTCCATTATAATACTGTAACTTTTATAATTGTATCCATCACACACTCCAAGGCTTGTGCATTTTGTTGTATCATGTTATTGTACAGACCTTTTTTCTGTTTTCATTTTATTATGACTCTATCTCAGATGGGGATGCGCAGTGGACTACATTTTCTGGAAAGAGATATGCAGCTTAAAAAGATTGCAAACCCCTGTTCTAATGTGATTTGGTACAATGAATATCCTCTACTCAGTGATAAACCAGCGTCACTGTGACTCATTAACCAATATTTTCCCCAAAAGTGACAGTGAGTATTGTAGAGACACCTTGGTTGTATCTACAGCTTTACAGTTTTATTTTTTGTTCAGAAAAAAAAGGTCCATAAACTCTGTTAGCATATTTAAAACAAACAAAAATAAGAAATGGTGGCTGGTTCTGAATCAAACATATTGACCCCCTCACTGAAGAAAATGTCCCCCTAAAATTTGGAGAAGGGGCTACATTGATCCTCAGTCTATAAGTCCTGGAGCAAACACTGCAACACATAAATAAAGAAATCTCCTCGTTTCATTCTCTGTAAATACACAGGCATCCATTTTTCACTCTCGGCTATGTTTATACAGGTGACCCGGTTTGTCAAGCACATTTTGCATACACTTTTACAATACAGTTTTCTTATTTTTTCATTGAAGCACGTTAGACGTGTTAAACTTTGCAGATGCACACAGAAGCGCCTGCACGCTATTCTCACAGGAGTGACACATTTGGACTCGCATGCGCTCCACATGGAAATCGCGGGATAAGCAGCTGGGTGGTTAAGCAGAAGATCATTTACAATCCGGAGCAGAGCAGTTTCGGTACTGTGATGCGGCCGGAAGCCAGACTGCAGAGATTCAAGCAGATAGTTATCTGTGAGAGGTTTCATCATCTGGCTGGCTACAGCCCTTTCAAGAGTTTTGGAGAGGAAAGGGAGATTGGATGTGGGATGGAAGTTAGATAAGACAGCCGGGTCGAGGGAGGGTTTTTTGAGCACTGGCGTTACTTGGGCAGTCTTGAGGGCAGCAGGAACCAGGCCTTGGGCCGCACTGTAATTATATATAATAAAGCGCTGTGTGGTCCAGTGGTTAAAGAAAAGGGCTTGTAACCAGGAGGTCCCCGGTTCAAATCCCACCTTAGCCACTGACTCATTGTGTGACCCTGAGCAAGTCACTTAACCTCCTTGTGCTCTGTCTTTCAGGTGAGACGTAATTATAAGTGACTCTGCAGCTGATGCATAGTTCACACACCCTAGTCTCTGTAAGTCGCCTTGGACAAAGGCGTCTGCTAAATAAACAAATAATAATAAAAGCAAGTATTGTTTAATAATTCGCATCATGTAAATTGAAAATAAGGCGCATTATATATATATATATATATATATATATATATATATATATATATATATATATATATATATATATATATATATATATAAAAAAATAATATAGGTAGTGGACAAAAAAATGGAAACACCTGGGTAAATGAGAGACACCAAGTATATTGAAAGCAAGGGCTTCCACACAGGTGTGGCTCATGCGTTAAGCAAATAACATCCCAGCATGCTTAGGGTCATGGATAAAAATGCTGGACTGGCCTGGTTGCCTATAATTATGGCTTGCAAGAGGAGACCTCAGTGACTTTGAAAGAGGGGTGATTGTCGGGGCGTGTTTGGCAGGAGCTTCAGTGACCAAGACAGCTCAACTTGCTGATGTTTCAAGAGCAACGGTGTCTAAGGTGATGTCGGCATGGAATTCCGAGGGAAAGACATCATCAGCAAAGGGCAACAGTGGGCGGAAGCGCATACTCCAGGATCGTGATATCTGTGCATTAATTCAAAGTGCAAGGCAAAACAGACGAGCAACTGCAGATCAAATGACTGCAAATTTCAACCTGGGGTGCGAGCAGCCAGTTTCATCAAAAACGGTCCAACGAGAACTCCACAGAGTAGGATACCATAGTGGCCCAGTGCCCTATTAAGTGACTTTACATTGGTGTTCCCATTTTTTGTCCACTACCTGTATATGTGTATATATATATATATATATATATATATATATATATATATATAATGGTGGATTGCCTTCTGGTCACAGGTTTCTCCTTCTTTAATCAAAGACTTGACAGCCAGAAGGAGGTGAAACACTGTAGCGTGTGTTTATGATTTACAAATTAAAAAAAAAAAGAAACAAAACAAAACACAGAAACAAAACAAAAGCCTAACCCGTTCTGGGGCCCTACCTGAACAGGTTTCCCTTTTAGTTTCCCTTATTTAACAAAGTTATCATTTACAAAGTGCATTCTTTAACCCCGCTTTACCGCTTTAGTTTTGATCCCCAAAAAACTTTACATTATGTACTTATTTGTTTACCATCCAGTTTGTTTACATTGTCTTTTCCACCTTTTATGAGTTTTTATTGACCAATCCCTTACACGCTATATATATATATATATATATATATATATATATATATATATATATATATATATATATATATATATATATATATATACACTGAGTGTACAAAACATTAGGAACACCTGCTCTTTCCATGAAATAGACTGATGAGGTGAATCCAGGTGAAAGCTATGATCCCTTATTGATGTAACCTGTTAAATTCACTTCAATCAGTGTAGATGAAGGGGAGACAGGTTAAAGAAGAATTTTTAAGCCTTGACACAATTGAGACATGGATTGTGTATGTGTGCCATTCAGAGGGTAAATGGGCAAGACAAAAGATTTACAGTAAGTCCCTTTGACCGGGGGATGGTAGTAGGTGCCAGGCTCGCCGGTTTGAGTGTGTCAAGAACTGCAACGCTGCTGGGTTTTTCACGCTCAACAGCTTCCCGTGTGTATCAAGGATGGTCCACCACCCAAAGGACATCCAGCCAAAATCCAGATGAAAGAGGCCAAAGGAGGCTGACACGAATTGTGCAGAGCAACAGACGGGCTACAGTTAGTCAACTGATAGTCCAGTACAACATTGGTGCCGAAAGACCATAAGCACAACTCGTCATAGATTGATACGAATGGGGTATGGCAGCCGACGACCTAACAGAGTTCCACTTCTTTCAGCAAAACACAAGAAACTGCGGTTGCAGTGGGCTAAGGAACAAAAACACTGGACATTGGAAGATTGGAAAAACATTGCCTGGTCTGATGAATCCCGGTTCCTGCTGTTTCAGGCTGATGGAAGGACTAGGGTATGGAGAAAACCACATGAGTACATGCATCCATCATGCCGCGTGTCAACACTGCAGGCTGGTGGTGGTGGTGTGATGGTGTGGGGTGTGTTTTCATGGCACACATTGGGCCCCTTGATAAAAGTGGAGCAACGTTTGAATGCCACAGGATATCTGAACATCATTGCCAATCAGGTGCATCCCTTCATGGCAGCAGTGTATCCATCTGCTAATGGATTTTTTCAGCAGGATAATGCCCCATGCCAAGACTAGGATTGTCCAGGAATGGTTCCACGAACATGACAGTGGCCTGCCCAGTCACCAGATCTCAATCCAATTGAGCATCTGTGGGATGAGATGGAACCAGCTATTCAGAGTAGAGATCCACTACCAGCCAACTTGACACAGCTGTGGAAAGCATTGGAGTCAACATGGGCCAGCATCCCTGTGGAACGCTTTCGACACCTTGTAGAGTCCATGCCCCGACAAATTGAGGCTGTTCTGAGGGCAAAAGGGGGTGCAACTCAATATTAGGAAGGTGTTCCTAATGTTTTGTACACACAGTGTGTGTATATCTATATCTATATCTATAGATATAGATAGATAGATAGATAGATATGCAATGTGTAGTGCTTGCAAAAATATAGGCCCTAGTTCTTTTTTTATATAAGTTGCTTTGGAAGTAATAAGAAAATAAAATATGAACGGCAAGAAACGATACAGTACAAGTTTTCATGAATTATTATTGCCCCTTACATGCCACTCTATTGTACTTTCAACAGCAGGAAAACTAAACAAGTGTAGTTTAATAATGCGCATCATTTACACTGCAAACCCAAGACTGTACCGACGTCTCTGAAGACTCCAAATAAACCTGTACAGGTTGCTGTCAAAAGCATAGATTTTACTTTAGTATCAATACATCAAAAGCAATAATTAGAACAACTTGTGAATTTACAAAATACAATACACCTGAGACTGACCACATTCCAAGAGCATATTCTATAAGGAGTCTGTTAATACATGTCTTTAATAATCAATAATATATTCTATAAGGAGTCTTTAATACCTGTCTTTAATAATCAATAATATATTCTATAAGGAGTCTGTTAATACATGTCTTTAATAATCAATAATATATTTTATAAGGAGTCTGTTAATACATGTCTTGAATAATCAATAATATATTCTATGAGGAGTCTGTTGTTACACATCTTTAATAATCAATACTGCATGAGTGTAATGATCGTGGGTCAGTGTGTGGTCACTCACAAGGTATTCTCATGCCACATGTGGTCCTTGGGGCTGCTTATTGAGTAGCAGGCTCTTCAGTGTTCTCTGGAATGCCAGCGCTAACTTCTATATTACAAATTCAGAAAGATTTACTTTGAACAGACACTAATGCCTAGTCTGTCTTTTGTCTTTCTGTGTTTACTCCAGTTCACACTTATCAGTACACGGGTTACTGTGAGCTGCATGATGACGGGACCAAGCGGGCATATTTGAATCATGCGTATGATGGGAAGGATTTTATTAGTTTTGATGTGGAGACCCTGACCTGGGTCGCTGCTGTGCCGCAGGCTGTCTTCTATAAATACAAGCGGGAAAATGACACAGCACAGCAACAGATCGTTTTCGACTATTATCGCAGAGAGTGTTACCAGTTGCTGGAGTGGTACATCCAGTATGGGATGGAGACCCTGCAGAGGAAAGGTAAAGTGACAATCTCATACAGTATTCCTTGTGTTTAACTCATCAGATACTAACTGAGTGTTTATAGTTTAAAGGTAAAGTAACAATCTCATACAGTATTCCTTGTGTTTAACTCATCAGATACTAACTGAGTGTTTATAGTTTAAAGGTAAAGTAACAATCTCATGCAGTACTCCTGTATGAGATCTTGTACACATGTATTTTTCTGTCGTAAATGTATTTTCGTTTAGGTAAAAGCCTGTGTCGGTCTGTTGCTGGCACAACTAGTTATGTTTCTTATTAAGTCAGAAAGGTTTTTATTCTAACACATATACAGTCACCTCCAAAAATATTGGCACCCTTGATTAAGATGAGCAAAAAAGGCTGTATAAAATAAACAACACAGGTAATGAGCTATATTATATGCTGAAATATATGGGAAAACCATATTCTTTTATTCTAATACAATTGCTCAGAGAGTTTTTTATTAACAAGTAATAAAAAAAATTCTCTAAAAGATAGGTGTCAGAATTATTGGCACCCCTAAAGATTCTTAATATAATAAAATCAAACAAAATTAAATCTGCATTAACATTCTACTTCTTGAAGTTCATCTCAGTCTTAACCACTTCAACTCCAGATGTAAAAATGAAACCCTTTCCCAGGTTCCAGATTTTGAAAATAATAATAATAATAATAATAATAATAATAATAATGTTTTCAAACCTGTAGTTGCTATAAAATGTTAACATATGATGAATAAAACACAAATAAATGACCTAAACTGTGTTTTTCATTAACCCTTTATGCTGCTGTGTACTACATACCCATATTCAATATAGAGATAAAAACATGTTTTTTTTTTGTTTTAGTTTTTTTTTTAACAATGAAAAAAAAAAAAGCTGCTAATAACAATAATAATCAGTAAACAGTAATTATCAAATAAAAACAACATCAAAACGTGTGCCAGTTTTGACTTGCTCTGTGCCATTTATTGAAATGTTCAATACAACAGAACCCGGGATTGCCTTCGCAACCACTGCACATTTTTCTTTTCTTTTGTCTTTTCTTTTGTTTTAATTTTCATAGCAGACCCTGTACCTTTTTTACAGTGTCTGCTTCGCTTGTGTTGGAGGGATAGTCACAAATGCTTGTACACAGCTACTTTGCACAGGCATTGTGATGGATCTGGCTGCCGCATTGCCTGTACCCAGTGCTGTGTTTTGATAGTATTTAGTCACAGCACTGCCATTTCAAACCAAACAGCTTCCCGTTTGCAGCTGGCTTACCTGTAAAGTAACTGCATGCTCTTCAGTTCGTACAGTTTGTATTGTTCTTGGCTCCACATCCTCTTCATCATAATCACTGAGTGATAAGTCAGCATCACTGTCGCTGGTATCGAAATCCTCTGAACCAACTTCACTCCCGTTGCTCATTATAGAAAAACCACGTACGTTGCCATGTTTAGCTTTCGCTAAAACTTACATAAACTATAACTAAACAAGTAAAACTAATATTTCTAAACTAAATAAAAAAATTAATAATTTAAAACACTATATATACTTGTAAAAGCTGAATGGCTTCCTGCAATATATCTCAGCCTTCTAAACGCCCACAGTTAGATTGGAATCTCTACATGACACGCAATTGGATAAAAATGTCACGTCCACAGTACTAGCACTGCTTTAGAGAATGAAACCTGAAACGCTAGACTGAGAAACCGATCATAGAATAGAATGGGAAACTTGATGTACGCAGGTACGGCATGGTACTGTAAGTGGGTTTTCAATTGACGTATGTGTGTACGTTATGGTGTTGAGGTGGTTAAGGAACTGTATTGTGGGCTTCCATGGCTTCATGTTTCACTAGGGTATAAAAATGAGGTAACACGCGTTACAGAACTTGGTTGCATCTTGGGGTCACCAAGTCTCCAAATCTACAACTGGACGCCACCTCCATGCCAATAGGCTATTTGGAAGGGTTGCCAGAAAAAAAAGCCTTTATTGAGAGCAACCAACAAACGTAAGCGCCTGGAGTTTGCTAAACGGCATTGGCACTTTGATTGGAACCGGATGCTATGGTCACATGAGACGAAAATAGAGCTCTTTGGCCACGCACACCAGCGGTGGGTTTGGCGTCGAAAGAAGGATGCATGTGCAGAAAAGAACCTCCACCTCATGGTGGATCTTTGATGTATGGGGCTGTTTTGCTTCCACTGGTCCTGGGGCCCTTGTTAAGCTCAACGGCATCATGAACTCTACCCAGTACCAGGACATTTTAGCCAAAAACCTGGTTGCCTCTGCCAGGAGGCTGAAACTTGACCGCAAGTGGATCTTCCAGCAAGACAATGACTCCAAGCACACATCAAAATCCACAAAGAAATGGTTAATTGACCACAAAATCAACATTTTGCAATGGCCATCTCAGTCTCTGGACTTGAACCCCATTGAAAACCTGTGGTTTCAATTGAAGAGGGCAGTCTGTAAGCGCAGACCGAAGGATATCAGGGATCTGGAAAGAGTCTGTATGGAGGAATGGTCTAAGATCCCTCCCAATGTGTTCTCCAATCTCATGAACCCTTTGCGGTCCATTGTCGGACCTGGTCCGACTTTGCAATTATTCCTGTCAGGTCCATTGTCGGACCCTGTCCTACATCATTATAGAAACGCAAAAAACGGGTTTCTAGTCGTTTTTTCTCCGGAAAAAGCAGAGAAAACCATTCAATGGCCGAGTGGGAGCGAGAGGAGCCGAGACAAGTCGAAAAAAAAAAAAAAAAAGGCGTATCTCATGAATAGTCATACATGGCCCTGGTATCAGATAACGGGGCGGTCATAAGTAAACAAGCTGGCTGATGAACACGGACATTTGCAGAGCTTTTTTGAGATGTTATAGTAATAAAATAATGACTTGGATCGCATTATTGAGGAGTTTGGTGATAAAACGAGTGATCAGGAGATGATCGATCGGTATGTACGACTATTATTATTATTATTATTTCTTTCTTACATAGGTGAAAGCTATAGCGAACGAAAGGGTGGGGTGGGGCTGGAGATGCCTAGTGAGTGCTTTGTTGTTATGCAGGGCCTTTTAAATCCGTTTGACTGTGGAAAAAAATACTTTTAAACAGCGCGTCTAAAATTAACTGCGCATGTGAAAATAAATTGGACCTGACGCGCCTGACACGCACTTAATAAATGGACTGCAAAGGGTTAAACATTATAGAAAAAGACTTGCGAGCCCGCTTTTGGACGGGCCCTGTGTTAGCTCTCGCACTGCACAGACTAGTTTGTGAGCCCGCTTTTGGACATGCCCTGTGTTAGCTCTCGCGCTGCACAGACTAGCTTGCGAGCCCGCTCCTGGACGGGCCCTGTGTTAGCTCTCGCTCTGCACAGACTAGCTTGCGAGCCTGCTCCTGGACGGGCCCTGTGTTAGCTCTCGCGCTGCACAGACTAGCTTGCGAGCCCTCTCCTGGACGGGCCCTGTGTTAGCTCTCACGCTGCACAGACTAGCTTGCGAGCCCTCTCCTGGACGGGCCCTGTGTTAGCTCTCGCGCTGCACAGACTAGCTTGCGAGCCCACTCCTGGACGGGCCCTGTGTTAGCTCTCACGCTGCACAGACTAGCTTGCGAGCCCTCTCCTGGACGGGCCCTGTGTTAGCTCTCGCGCTGCACAGACTAGCTTGCGAGCCCACTCCTGGACGGGCCCTGTGTTAGCTCTCACGCTGCACAGACTAGCTTGCGAGCCCTCTCCTGGACGGGCCCTGTGTTAGCTCTCGCGCTGCACAGACTAGCTTGCGAGCCCGCTCCTGGACGGGCCCTGTGTTAGCTCTCACGCTGCACAGACTAGCTTGCGAGCCCGCTCCTGGACGGGCCCTGTGTTGGCTCTCGCGCTGCACCGACTAGCTTGCGAGCCCTCTCCTGGACGGGCCCTGTATTAGCTCTCGCGCTACACAGACTAGCTTGTGAGCCCGCTCCTGGACGGGCCCTGTATTAGCTCTCGCGCTGCACAGACTAGCTTGTGAGCCCGCTCCTGGACGGGCCCTGTGTTAGCTCTGGCGCTGCACAGACTAGCTTGCGAGCCCGCTCCTGGACAGGCCCTGTGTTAGCTCTCTCTATGACAAGTCTTTATTCAGTGAGCTTTATTTGGAAATGTCTGTGTAGAGCCCATTCATTCAGTTTCCTCACATCTCTTCCTACACAATGTATTCTTTATATTTGTGCTGTTCAGCTTTGGGAAGTTTGGTAAAGTAGTCTAGTAACCCTGATGTTATGTGATGAATGTGGCCTGTATGTTGCCCATCTGTATAAACTGTGAAGATTTGATTTCATGTTCAGCTTTCTGCTTTCACCTGCACTGCTGCATGTTAATAATCCATTGAGCTGGTAACCAGCTGTGGCAAAGTGGTGAGTGAATACAGGTGAGTGCAGTGCAGAGCGGATACAAAACAGACAGACAATGATTTGCAGGTGCAAGGGTGTTTATTGATTTAATTAACAATGTCCAGAGCCTTATGGTGAACACCTGTAAATAATAATGATGGAGTGATACCAAAAGTCCAGTTTTACACACCAACACTAAACACGAAACACAAACACAGTTCTTAGTGATAGTGAATACATGCAAGTGGTGTAATACAGCGCTCTGTGAAATGCAGGGGTGAAAGTGATGTCCGGGTTTATGCTGGCTTTCGCTACAGCTCCGGATCGTGTTACTGGTAGTTTATTAAAAAAAAGACAACAGTTAACAAACACAAGACAAAACTCACGGTTCACGATGCTGCAACACAGACTCCTTGTAGTTTTAAAACACTAACCATTTACCAAGGAACAGATCACTTACACTACGTCCCCTATATATACCCTCGCTCATGACCCCTAGGTTCACGAGCGCATCCGCTCCTCCAATCCTCGGATGCCACACCGTTTCCCGTCCGAGTCATTGAGTTTGTGAAATCATTGAGAAATCGAAATGAACGAAATCACATATATCAATCACACAATGCTATGCTAAGATCACTGATAATGCACAGGCTATGCTATTCAATTACTATAAACACAAAGGTACCTGTAAAAACACAATGTCTGTTTGTTCTGCTGTTAACTAAGACACTGCTGAGCTGATCTGTTTTGATGAGATCAGTTCCAATTCAAACTGACCAGCATGCCAGGGCTAGAGCTACACACAGATCAGCCATACATTAGCTCCATTTACATATACCCTCTCAGCCAATCAGAGTGCAGGATGTTTCTCCAGTGTGATTGAATACTACATGAAACAATCCTGGGGTGTAACTGTAACAGTACTGATGTTCTGCTTCACCAGTCCGCCCTGCAGTGATGCTGATACAGAGGAAAGCGCGGGAATCTGCAGGAACGGACGTCATTTGCCACGTGACGGGGTTCTACCCCCGAGAGGTTGAGGTGAACTGGATCAGAGATGATGAGGCTGTGCTGGAGGAGGGGGTGTGGAGTGGAGAGGTGCTACCCAATGAGGACAGAACCTACCAGCTGAGAAAGACCCTGACAGTGAGTCCTGAGGACCAGAAGAAACACAGCTACTCCTGCCAGGTGGACCACGCCAGTCTGGATGAGAAGATGGATGTGAAATGGGGTAAGAGAGAGAGAGAGAGACCCTGCTACTGAAATAGACTGTGTGAGCAGGGAGGGAGGGAGGGAGGGAGGCTGTACCTGAGACCCTGGTACTGAAATAGACTGTGTGAGCAGGGAGGGAGGGAGGCTGTACCTGAAGTATACAATGAGAAATCACAAACACTACAGCCACTCTCTTCAATTCAAAAGCTTTTTATTGCAACAGGGATTTCCCAGCTGAAGTTCCCTCCTGATAGCACTTCACAAAGGGGTCTGCTTTAAGAACAGTTGGTGCTAGATTAGTTTATCTCATGGATGCACCCTTATGAAAGTTTACTGGTATATCTTGGTATTAGCTAAGTGAAGCAGAGCACTGTGCTGTTGATTTTAACATATTAATAAATGTGCATCCGTGAGTATAAAATGACTGTGATTATTATTATTATTATTTATTTCTTAGCAGACGCCCTTATCCAGGGCGACTTACAATCGTAAGCAAAAAACATTTCAAGCGTTACAATACAAGTAATACAATAAGAGCAAGAAATATAATAACTTTTGTTCAAGTAAAGTACAAGTTTGACAAACCACAATTCAATAATACAGCAGGTAATAGTGATAGTTACATCAGGATATGATTAAATAGTGATAGTTACATCAGGATGTGATTAAATACAAAGTACTACAGGTTAAAAACTTGGCAGATTACAGTATTCTGAAGTACAGGATTAAATGCAGTAAAATAGGGGCTGATAAGAGCAAAATAAAGCACATTTACATGAAGGGTGATAGTGTCCCAGGATACAAACAGAGGAGTTCTACAGGTGCTCTTTGAAGAGGTGAGTCTTAAGGAGGCGCCGGAATGTGGTCAGGGACTGGGCAGTCCTGACATCTGTAGGAAGGTCATTCCACCACTGCGGAGCAAGGGTGGAGAAGGAGCGGGCTCTGGAGGCAGGGGAGCGTAGCGGAGGTAGAGCTAGTCTTCTAGTGCAGGCGGAGCGGAGAGGTCGAGTGGGGGTGTAGGGAGAGATGAGGGTCTGGAGGTAGCTGGGTGCAGACTGGTCAAGGCATCTGTAGGCTAGTACAAGAGTCTTGGACTGGATGCGAGCGGTGATCGGGAGCCAGTGGAGTGAGCGGAGTAGTGGAGTAGCGTGGGCGAAGCGAGGCAGAGAGAACACCAGGCGGGCAGCAGAGTTCTGGATGAGCTGGAGCGGACGGGTGGCGGACGCAGGGAGGCCAGCCAGGAGGGAGTTGCAGTAGTCTAGGCAGGAGAGTACCAGGGCCTGGACCAGGAGCTGGGTAGCATAGTTGGTGAGGAAGGGTCGGATTCTTCAGATGTTGCTCAGGAAGAATCGGCAAGTGCGTGCCAGAGTGGAGATGTGCTGGGAATAAGAGAGGCAGGGGTCCAGGGTGACTCCAAGGTTCTTAGCTGAGGAAGAGGGAGAGAGTGTGGTAGATTCCAGAGGAACAGAGATGGAGAGATCAGAGGAGGGGGAGGAGGAGGGAAAGAAAAGGAGGTCAGATTTAGAGAGGTTGAGTTTGAGGTGATGCGAGTGCATCCAGGAGGAAATAGCAGACAGACAGGTAGAGATACGGGAGGAGATGGTGGAGTCAGAGGTGGGGAAGGAGAGGAAAATCTGAGCATCATCAGCATAGAAATGGTATGAGAAACCATAGGATGCGATGAGGGGGCCCAGGGAGCGGGTGTAGAGAGAGAACAGGAGAGGACCCAAGACTGACCCTTGGGGGACTCCAGTTAAGAGAGGGTGAGGTGTGGAGGTTGCTCCACGCCAGGTTACCTGGTTATTCTGAACTCCATTGTAGATTTCAACAAAGATATTTTATTCAGTACAGTACAGCATCTGGGTATTGCATTTTCCTGAAGCACAAGTCATGATGGAATCAAACATGGATAGACATGCTTGTAATAATATAGCCTCCCATGTGACATTACCCCTTTCTTCTTAACCTATCAGAAAAGACAATTAATACTGATGCAAGTTTTACAATCCTCCTGTCAACCAATAATATCAGTGACCACGTGGGTCCACTTTCATTTTATTACTTTTAAGTGATTGTAACATCAACGCCTCTTTGAAGTAAAGGAAGCAGATTGCCAGTCTTTGAAAGTCTTAGCCCCAGAATGTTGTCTCTGTTATAAAGCACAGGGGCCCCTTTTAAATTGCCATGTGATGCACTTCAAAGCTTCCTCCTTACCATCTGTCTTCCTGGTCCAGCAATCCATATTAAACCCAAATTGTCTTCTATCTAACTAACTTTAAAACCCAATACATTTCATAACTATAGTTCCTTATAAGCATGTTCCTCCAACATGTGCAACTATGGTAAAAGTAAGGTCAAGCACAGGCAAGCATGGCAAAGCCCAGAGCATTAGGGTAAACTGCTAAAACAAGGTACAGTGAAACCTGTACAATCCAGGGTCGCTTGGGACTGGAAAATTGTGCCGGATTATACAGTGTGCTGGATTAGACAGGGTGTCGGATTAGACAGGGTGCCGGATTAGACAGGGTGCTGGATTTTAGAGTTATTGAAAAAAATCGAATACTGTACCATTCATTTCAATTGGGATTGTAGAGGGGATCACACCATTCATTTCAATAGGGATTGTAGAGGGGAGCACACCATTCATTTCAATAGGGATTGTAGAGGGGAGCACACCATTCATTTCAATAGGGATTGTAGAGGGGAGCACACCATTCATTTCAATAGGGATTGTAGAGGGGAGCACACCATTCATTTCAATAGGGATTGTAGAGAGGATCACACCATTCATTTCAATAGGGATTGTAGAGGGGAGCACACCATTCATTTCAATAGGGATTGTAAAGGGGAGCACACCATTCATTTCAATAGGGATTGTAGAGAGGATCACACCATTCATTTCAATAGAGATTGTAGAGGGGAGCACACCATTCATTTCAATAGGGATTGTAGAGGGGAGCACACCATTCATTTCAATAGGGATTGTAGAGGGGAGCACACCATTCATTTCAATAGGGATTTGGTCGGGACCCGTAAATCATGCTGAATTACAGAGAATCCCGGTTTGTAGAGGGGCCGGATTAGACTGGTTTTACTGGAAATGCTAAATGACTGTGGTAAACTTTCACAGCACTGGTATTACTGTGCTTTAAATAGAGCCTGATTCCCGCTGCAGGGATGTGGGTCATTATCTTCACTGATTGCTTTTGCTAAACAGTCTCCTGTGTGTTTGCAGTTCCAGAGGCTGCTCTCAACATGGGGTTTGTTGCTGCTGGTGTGCTGGCTGCTCTGGGTCTGATCATCGCAGTGATCATAGGAGCTCTCATCTGGAAGAAAAGAGCATCAGGTGAGAGAGAGGGAGTTGTGTTCTGTATGTACAGAATAGACATGATGGAGACATGAAATATACATATTTATGAGATTAACTGAACAAACTCCCATTTCTAGATTATCACAGTCTTTTAATGCCCTGGTCTCTCCTGCAGTAAATGTGTAAAAGGTGCCTGTACTAGTCTTTGCACTGGGCTGCTGATTCCTCCATGTAGGAATCTGAAGAGATGTCTTCCACAGTCCTCTCTGGGCTCAGCTTTCAGCTGGCCTTAAAGTTTAGGTTCTGAATAAACTGCTGCCAGCACTGGGGCAGTGAGGGTCGATAGAGCCCTAACTCCTGAAACAGCTAACCAAGGATTTGAACCACTGATGGCACTCCAGATTTGCAGAGTACTGGAAACGTTACCCAACATGAGTTTAACACACATGCTATGCTCTTGGAAAACAACATGATGATAATGTGTGCTTATAAGCTCAACGGGACTCTTCCAGGTGCCGATAAGGACATGAATCTAGTATTTTAGAAGTGCTTTACAGCAAGAACCCACACATCAGTGACACAGAGGCTGAATGCAGCATATAGCTAGACCTGCTGTACATTCTCTCAGTCTTTATCTCATTGCAATCGGTGGAACTCAAGGAAACCGGGATATTTTGGGAGACCCTGGACAGGGACACTGACCCACAATTTCAGGGCAGTCCTGTCCAAAGCTGGACAAGTCACCCTGGTCACTAAAGGAGAAATGACTCGAGCCCCCAGTCATGACTTTACTTGGGCTACTATTTGTGTTCTTTTAATGCGTGAAAAATAAAAATTGCACATGAAGGAGAGTAACTGGCAGAATCTTCAGAAAAATATCTGCTGTGGTTTTAGTGCACGAGGTCAGAGTTTCTGTGTGATTTTAGTGAGTGCTTTTAGCAATGAATCTCAACAGGGTCCTATAAAGCGGGGCTGGGTGCAGGGAAAGTGAATCCAGCCCTGGCATGTGTGCTCTAATAACATGAGTGCAATCACAACCTTCTCCAGTGTCTGGAATAATGACAATACATTTCTCAATGATATGAAGCTGCTGATAGATTCACTTGTAAATACAGTAACCCTGAGTTTTGTAATTCACTCCTAGGTGCCAGGAGACCTGACTACACACCAGCACAGAGTATTTTAGATGTGTTTTAATTGTATGGATTTAAGTAGAAGAAATAAAACACTTCTAATGTGTTGAAGATCAAGGCTGGAGAAAAACAAACAGAATTGAATTCAAGAATTACAATTTAAAAGACGACTCTGAATTTGTTATAGGGGTTAGAATGCAGTTCTTTCAATACTGTTCTTGTGAACAATTTAACTTGCGCTACATGAAAACCAATCTGTAGAAACTGCCTGAACCTTCTTAATGTCATTTCTATGGTTGAGAGTTGTAATCTATGTGTTTCTGCAGAGCTGTCTCTACCTGGTTTGCTCTGCTTTTAGGAGCTCATTGTTTTCTATGGTTCAGAGTTGTAATCTATGTGTTTCTGCAGAGCTGTCTCTACCTGGTTTGCTCTGCTTTTAGGAGCTCATTGTTTTCTATGGTTCAGAGTTGTAATCTATGTGTTTCTGCAGAGCTGTCTCTACCTGGTTTGCTCTGCTTTTAGGAGCTCATTGTTTTCTATGGTTCAGAGTTGTAATCTATGTGTTTCTGCAGAGCTGTCTCTACCTGGTTTGCTCTGCTTTTAGGAGCTCATTGTTTTCTATGGTTCAGAGTTGTAATCTATGTGTTTCTGCAGAGCTGTCTCTACCTGGTTTGCTCTGCTTTTAGGAGCTCATTGTTTTCTAATGCCACACCTGCTAGATACTAAACTACAGTAACATTCAAATATAAACCCAAGTGAGAAGGGCTTTACAGACTCTTCTATGAAAGATCTCCTCATTCCTGGTGTCTGCTTCTATTAATTTTATTATTATTATTATTATTTCAGCAAAGGAACAAAGTGATGCTTCATCCAACTCCACCAACGACAGGTTAAGATACATTTTCATGCACTTTTAATTACTTTAACTTAATTGTGTTTTGTTCTTTTTCTAAATCAATCAATCATCACCCCAAAAAGATATATTAAAACAGCACTGCTTACATTTCAAAATATGTACTGTTTTTGTTCAATTGAATGAAGGGCTTTTTAAAGTTCTGTACTTGAACTCACAGTATTCTCTTGAGAACCAGCTGTAACCTGTGGTTTAAGATTGGTTCTATAGCCTGTGGTTTGCTATTTAAGTTGACAGTTGCCTGACTCTTCTGAGCTACATGAGATTTTGGGTTTCCTGTGAGTCTCACATGAATAACGGACGCCAATGTCAAAAGTACGCTTGTGGGTCCCCTTCTTAATCAAATGTGTTGATTGTAAATCTATTCTCATGTTTCATGTGACATCTTCCTGCTAAACTTGAGAAAGATGATAACAGCTTGTGAAAATTGATACTGCATGTAAACCTGGCCAGTGACGTGCACTGATACTGCAGCATGGACTTGATAGGACAGAGCACAGCACACCAACAAGGAGGGTAGAGTTCAGAGGAGAGCCTGAGAGCGCTCCTGCTTCTCACTGATACTCCAGCATTGTCTTGATAGGACAGAGCACAGCACACCAACAAGGAGGGTAGAGTTCAGAGGAGAGCCTGAGAGCGCTCCTGCTTCTCACTGATACTCCAGCATTGTCTTGATAGGACAGAGCACAGCACACCAACAAGGAGGGTAGAGTTCAGAGGAGAGCCTGAGAGCACTCCTGCTTCTCACTGATACTCCAGCATTGTCTTGATAGGACAGTCAGTAAAGAGCCTGATGCTTGTAGGGATAGTTCAGAGCGCCGGCTCTTTTCTACCCATCTCATCAGTCATGATGTTTGAAGAGGTAGGACCTACTAATTTGAGACAAGGATGTGTCACACATTTCTGTGTTATTGAGAATTAAATCTATATCGGACTCTTCTGACTGATCTCATCTGTTTTAATCCCATCACAGCTTATACATTATTGGGTATAATTTTCATTCTGTTCACAGCAGAGTAAAATGAGCCTCCATCTTCTGTAAGGATGAAACGGTGTGACTGTAACAGAGGTGCAGGGAGCAGCAGTTAGGATTTTGAGTTGTTTCTTGCTAGTTTTGAGGGTGCAAACACAAACACAGTCTGGCTCCATTGTGCTTTTCTCACCCATGTGCTTTACTAACCACAGTCTCTTTGTTCCATGTCTGTATTGTTCCAGGTGTGACCCCATTGCAGAGAAGCTGATGACACAGACAGAATAAACGACTCAGCTGAGGCTTCATCTTTTCCACTTCATTGTGCCTGATATTACCACACAGAGCGATCGCACAAACCAATAGACAAGGAAGCTGTGTGGCAGCCGTCTGTGTCAAATTAAGAATGTGAAGTCATTTGTAGAATTATTTTATGTCATGTATTACTATTTTACGGAAGTGTTGAAATGTACAGAAGATGTTCACTTTTCAGCGTACCTGTAATATTTCTGTAAATAGTAAATATATATATATATATATATATATATATATATATATATATATATATATATATATATATATATATATATATATTAGTGTCACTTCTTTAACTTCTTTCAGTCTAAAATAATGTAATGAGTCAAACTCTCTGAAAAAACATTCTTTAAATAACTCAAGTGAAGCTTTCTGAGGAGCATCTTCAAATGTGATCAAGAGTATCATGTGAAGCATAAATGTGTTTGTGAGGGCTGGGAGCCCCGCACATGAAAAGAGGGCAGGGCGAAGCTCTGTGTAAAATGTACTTGTTTTGTATTTTGCTTTAAATGTATTATTTGTTTATTTTAGAACAGGGTACCCCTCCGCTGCTGTGCAGTTTATCATTTTGTATTTATTATTATTATTATTATTATTATTATTATTATTATTATTATTATTATTATTATTATTATTATTATTATTTTATTATTATTATTATTTGTAAATGTGAGGGTGAAGAGTCGTAGGTTTTGTTTGGCAGCGTGGATGGGAAGCCCCATCCACAATTTTACAACCTCGTGGTGATGTGTGGCTGTCGCTAGTGCGTTGTTAAACTAGCCGGCAGTCACACATAATTAATAAACTGGTGCAGATTGTGGCCGAGGGGTAATAGAATCATTACTAGCTAGTTAAACCCCTCGGTGCGGTATATAAACCTGCAGCGCTCTCAGTTGGGGGTGGAGAACGCGAGCGAGAGAAGACGTCTGAAACAAAAGAAACTAAGAAACCTAGGATCAGTGAAGGCTGCTGCCCAGCCTGACTTGTCTTCCTCAGTGTTGGTGATGTTGTTTTGTTTGATTTATTTTTACTGTGTGTTTATTCTTGTTATTTAAATAAACGGCGCTGCAGCGTCTTTGTGCACTGCAGTATTTCTCCTTTGTGTTTCTTCCTGCGTCTGGCCTGACGTCACCACACGGCTACCCTGTCACAGTCTTTATTGTACAGTCAGCAATACAAGATGAAACCCATCAAAAACAACAACATACAAATGTGTATCTAAAGATAATCATTATTTATTAAACACGCTTTACAAGATGCTGAGCATGGAGCTGCTTAAGCCTGTGGAAAGCACTAATAGATTTCAATATTCAATAAAACATTTCCAAGCCTCTGAAATAATACCTTGAGGCAGGAGGTAACAGTGTACATGAATGGAGCTTTCTTCATATTGTACCGCTGAACTCAACAGGAATGTAACAGTTTAACAACTTTCCTAAAGAGACGTGTGTTCCTGACTATGAGACTGTGAGGAACGTCTTGGAACATTTAGGGCTCTATTCTCAGGGTTCTGCACCAGTCTAACATGAACTCCAATATTATAATGAAGCTGAAAAACACCTGAACAGTTCTACAAAACTATACTAGTGTATGAGGGCTTTTTAATTAGACTGCAGTAACATGCTGTGACAATACAGTAGACCACTTAATGTAGGATCAGAACGGGGTTAGTTAAGTAGATCTGCGGGGGCACCTCTAAAATCAACACTTTACATTCATGCAATGGGTAAAGAACAAATAGATCAGAACAGACATCTTGCTTGACTGTTATTCTCTTGTTTTGCAGTATTTCATACGTTACGTGGTTGTCTGACAGACATTAGCATCGTGGTAACTACATTGTAGAGTAGAGAGAGACTCAGAGACAGGGAGCTGGGGTGTAATAATAATAGCTTGAATTTATTACAGCGCCCTTCACACCTAGCTGGGGTGTAAGCTCTCATGCACACATTTAATAACAAATAGAAACAGAACAAACAAATATGGTTCAGTGACCAAACAAAAGGTTCAAACGAAACACAGAGAAAGCATCAATGACAATACCTCTTGTAGCCAGGCTGGGCGGAGCCTTCACTGACTTGCTTCCTCAAACTCCCTTCTCCCCAGAGGATTTCCTCTCTCTTAAATACATGTGGCCATCCCCAAATTGGCAATCGATTATCCAGTTTGGGAATGGCCACATTCCTGCAGGGATGGGAATGAGCCCCATCCCAACACACATTATTTACACAGGCAGGGCTTCTGCCACACGGCCCGTCAGAATACTGAATCCATAAATCCACAAAATAGTGCACCTGTCTTCAATGGGTTTCATGGTAATCTGCTCCCTTTGCTTTATTATATGTGTTGACGAGATTTATGTAGATGTTGATCTTCTGGGAAACTGAAGTGAACACGAGATCCCGAATGAGTCTGAATCGGACACCAATGATTAATTAAAGAAGTGAATCAAGGCAAAGGTAAGAATTCAAATCAATTCAAACTCTCTGTTCTGATCGCTCCGCTGCTTCTCCCTGAACTACAGCGTTTCCCTCTCCCATTCTGAAAATAAATAGTATCTTAAAATATCTTAAACTTTCAGCTTTTTTAATAAGATGTGGTTGTTAAATGGATGTTTTGTTGCCGCTGCCTCGTCTCTGTGCGTTCTTCTCTGGTCGATTGCATCTCCTGCCCTGTCTGCTGCCGTGGGTCTCACCCCCTGTGCAGCTGTGTGGTCTGATGCAGAGTATTTATAAATGCATCTCCACAATTCCTGCAGTACCTTTCTCTCCACATCAGTGTGTCCAGGTACGATGGGATCATCTCTTCTGCTGTGCCCTGCATTGTATTAAATTGTTTCTTAAATTCCTGCAGTACCTTTCTCTCCACATCAGTGTGTCCAGGTACGATGGGATCATCTCTTCTGCTGTGCCCAGCATTGTATTAAATTGTTTCTTAAATTCCTGCAGTACCTTTCTCTCCACATCAGTGTGTCCAGGTACGATGGGATCATCTCTTCTGCTGTGCCCAGCATTGTATTAAATTGTTTCTTAAATTCCTGCCGCAGCTTTCTCTCCACATCAGTGTGTCCAGGTACGATGGGATCATCTCTTCTGCTGTGCCCTGCATTGTTTTAAATTGTTTCTTAACACGGGCCAGTAGTTCTCCACGTTGTCCAGCAGTAAACTGTAAAGTCAGTTTGATAAGTAACAGGGTATTCCATAATGCAAATAACGTCTGTCTCGCCACTGTGAAGCGGTAGCACAAATCTGGTCTGGATGACTCCTTACCCTGCATAACAAAGGATGATTACAAAAACAGCAGCACTGTCACCTGATACTGTCGCAGGTCTTGTGAGGAAGGGTCTGCGTGATTTCAAGGCAGACTCATTTGTGCTGAGTCATGATGGAAATAGCCAGTAATATCAAACCAAGAATTACAGGAAGTGTCACGAATCAAATAAAGAAAAACTGCACTTTCAATGGCAATGTTCAATTCAACATCTATAAATCGCTTTTTTTAAATTAATGCATTTCTGGGTTTTTTTTGTTGTTGTTTTTTTAAGTTATATGGAACTATTTTTTCTTATCTCAGTTTCAGGTGGAAGGATATTTAATAAAAATTACTTTTTTGTTAATTAAAAACGCTTTTACTTTATTTTTTCATATTTTGTAAGAGCAATAATGCACTTCAGGGTGTGTGATATACTCCAACATCAGCATGCCCCAGGCGGGTCAAGCCACTCGGCTTCACCTCGTGATATGCACCGCGCCCGGGGAGTGGTGATATTAGAGTGTAACACACACCCTGTCGTGCCTTATAGCATATTAGATCTGTCTATCCCGTTTCTCTAATCCTTTCAAATGCAGTTCACATTCCATCTGCTGCCACATCTGCAAATTCTTGGTTTAGCTGAACATCAGACATCACTGTTTCTTTTGCTACAGTGTTCAAGCAGCTTCGTAACTCTACGGCTAAGTGCTGTTCATGAAGTCTAGTTTTCTTTATGGATTTCAATGGCTTTTTTATATTTGATCTTGAGCGCTTTCAATTTCTCTTCTAATTCTTTGCACACTTGCATGAAGTCTTCCTTATATTTTTCACAAGGTACACATTGCCAGCTTTTCTCATATAATAGTCAGTCAGATTCCTCTGAATTATATTTTCATCTCTTTCCAGTTCAGAAAATGTTTCCTCTTTTAAACTGTCGAGAACTTTGTCAAGATTTGAGAGTTGTGGTTCTGATCTTGATTTCTGATTCTGTGCTTGTTTCCTTCGGAGGTACACGCTGTAACACACTGGAATATTTTGCGAATTGGGTAAAAAAAGACCATTTCAAATATATCAATATCAGCGCTTAGTCATGCTGATAATACCACCAGCAATAACAGACTCGTAGAAATGAAAGATGCCTTCGCTGTTTTAGTTTTTCCAGTGCTTCGAGGTGCTATGGTATGATAAGGAACTATATTAATTTAAAGCAGGGTCAGTATTTTATTTGATTATATATATATATATATATAATAAAATAAATAATAATAAGTGTATGCAGGCTAACTAATCAATTTAAAGCAAATCAAAACTAATTTACATCTAAATCAGTCATAGAAAGGCAAGCTGTCAGTCAAAGCAATCAGGTTGCCCCAAGCAGGCAACGCACACATCAAAAGAGCCACGGCCAAATATTATTTATTTCTTAGCAGACGCCCTTATCCAGGGCGACTTACAGTCGTAAACAAATACATTTCAAGACTCACAGTGCAAGTAATAACACAATTAAGAGCAAGATAAATACAATGACTTTGGTTCTAGCAAGTACAAGTATGACAAAATACGATTCAATAACGGAGCAGATAACAGTGTCAGTGATAGTTACATCAGGATATAATTAAATACAAAATACTACAGATTAAATAACACTTGACAGATTATAGTACTCTAAAGTACAGGATTAAATGCAGTACAATAGGGGGCAGATAAGAGCAAGTAAAGCGCATTTAAGGAAGGGTGATAAGTGTCCCGGGGGAAAAACAGAGGAGTTCTACAGGTGCTGTCTGAAGAGGTGAGTCTTGAGGCGGCGGAAGGTGGTCATGGACTGGGCAGTCCTGTCATCTGTAGGAAGGTCATTCCACCACTGCGGGGCGAGGGTGGAGAAGGAGCAGGCTCTGGAGGCAGGGGAGCGTAGAGGAGGTAGAGCCAGTCTTCTAGTGCAGGAGGAGCGGAGAGGTTGAGTGGGGGTGTAGGGAGAGATGAGGGTCTGGAGGTAGCTGGGTGCAGTCTGATCAAGGCATCTGTAGGCGAGTACAAGAGTCTTGAACTGGATGCGAGCGGTGATCGGGAGACAGTGGAGTGAGCGGAGCAGTGGACTTGCATGGGAGAAGCGAGGCAGAGAGAACACCAGGCGAGCAGCGGAGTTCTGGATGAGCTGGAGTGGAAGGGTGGCGGACGCAGGGAGGCCAGCCAGGAGGGAGTTGCAGTAGTCTAGGCAGGAGAGTACCAGGGCCTGGACCAGGAGCTGGGTAGCACAGTTGGTGAGGAAGGGTCGGATTTTTTGGATGTTGCTCGGGAAGAATCGGCAAGTGCGTGCCAGAGTGGAGATGTGCTGGGAATAAGAGAGGCAGGGGTCCAGGGTGACTCCGAGGTTCTTAGCTGAGGAGGGAGAGAGTGTGGTAGATTCCAGAGGAACAGAGATAGAGAGATCAGAAGAGGGGGAGGAGGAGGAGGAGGGAAAGAAAAGGAGGTCAGATTTAGAGAGGTTGAGTTTGCGGTGATGCGAGTGCATCCAGGAGGAGATAGCAGACAGACAGGTAGAGATATGGGAGGGGATGGTGGAGTCAGAGGGGGGGGGGAGGAGAGGAAAATCTGAGCATCATCAGCATAGAAATGGTATGAGAAACCATAGGATGCGATGAGGGGGCCCAGGGAGCGGGTGTAGAGAGAGAACAGGAGAGGACCCAAGACTGACCCTTGGGGGACTCCTGTTGAGAGAGGGTGAGGTGTGGAGGTTGAGCCACGTCAGGTTACCTGGTAGGTGTGGTCAGAGAGGTAGGAGGAGAACCAGGCCAGAGCAGTGCCAGAGATTCCCAGGTCACGTGATAGGAAATAAGAGAGCTCTCCAAGCAGGTACACCCAAATAAAGTAAGCGTTCCTCACACACAACAGAATGTACCAGCTTATTTACATGTTTTATACACTTTGGCAGTAAAGTTGACATTTGAAATCACTGTTTCACCAGCACAATAATCACGCTGTGCATCTTTATTTTCTCTTCCTCCAAATGTCTCTTCTCGACACTAGTTTAAGTTCTCCAGAATCTCTGTCAGTGAAGCTGTCATGCAGAATGTGTCATCAGTCACTCTGAGCACACTGTTCACTGCATTATAATACACACTGATGTCTGCAATCACCCAAATATATTTCACTTTTCATACCATATTCTTGAACATATGGTTTATCTGTCCCTTCGTTGTTAAAATGCAACGCAAACGATCTCCACCCCGATTTTAGATTGCACTCCGGGGCTTTACAGGAACTATCGCCGTGGCCAAAGAGACCAAGATGGTGAGATTCTAAAGAAAATAAACCCACTACATTGATTGCTCTTCAGAGGGGATTTGACCCTAGCCTTGCATAAGACCATTCTTACTGCACAGTCATGTGATCTTGTTTTGCCAATCACAGTGTTTAATTTATCCAGTACATTTTATAACTGCACATATTTGCATATATACTCTAGTGCCACTTGACAAAGTTTTCACCACTGTCACAGCAAGGCAAGATCAACAACAAGAACAATGGAGCATGAAGGTCCCACACTTAACTCTGCCCCCGTGTGGGAATCAGGGTGTGGAGCTCACACACATCCCATTGGTCCTCTTCAGCACGCTTCGGACCAAGGCAGGAAAATACAGAGCGGGAAACACAATTACAACAGCGGGAACACAGGGAGGAAACACAATTACAACAGGGAGGAAACACAGGGAGGAAACACAATTACAACAGGGAGGAAACACAGGGAGGAAACACAATTACAACAGCGGGAACACGGGGAGGAAACACAATTACAACAGCGGGAACACAGGGAGGAAACACAATTACAACAGGGAGGAAACACAGGGAGGAAACACAATTACAACAGGGAGGAAACACAGGGAGGAAACACAATTACAACAGGGAGGAAACACAGGGAGGAAACACAATTACAACAGAGGGAACACAGGGAGGAAACACAATTACAACAAAGGGAACACAGGGAGGGAAACACAATTACAACAGCGGGAACACAGGGAGGAAACACAATTACAACAGCGGGAACACAGGGAGGAAACACAATTACAACAGCGGGAACACGGGGAGGAAACACAAGTACAACAGAGGGAACACAGGGAGGAAACACAAGTACAACAGAGGGAACACAGGGAGGGAAACACAATTACAACAGGGAGGAAACACAGGGAGGAAACACAATTACAACAGGGAGGAAACACGGGGAGGAAACACAATTACAACAGCGGGAACACAGGGAGGAAACACAATTACAACAGCGGGAACACAGGGAGGAAACACAATTACAACAGAGGGAACACAGGGAGGAAACACAATTACAACAGAGGGAACACAGGGAGGGAAACACAATTACAACAGAGGGAACACGGGGAGGGAAACACAATTACAACAGAGGGAACACGGGGAGGAAACACAATTACAACAGAGGGAACACAGGGAGGAAACACAATTACAACAGGGAGGAAACACAGGGAGGAAACACAATTACAACAGCGGGAACACAGGGAGGAAACACAATTACAACAGAGGGAACACAGGGAGGAAACACAATTACAACAGAGGGAACACAGGGAGGAAACACAATTACAACAGAGGGAACACAGGGAGGGAAACACAATTACAACAGAGGGAACACAGGGAGGAAACACAATTACAACAGAGGGAATACAGGGAGGGAAACACAATTACAACAGAGGAAACACAGGGAGGGAAACACAATTACAACAGAGGGAACACAGGGAGGAAACACAATTACAACAGCGGGAACACAGGGAGGAAACACAATTACAACAGCGGGAACACAGGGAGGAAACACAATTACAACAGCGGGAACACAGGGAGGGAAACACAATTACAACAGAGGAAACACAGGGAGGGAAACACAATTACAACAGAGGGAACACAGGGAGGGAAACACAATTACAACAGAGGAAACACAGGGAGGGAAACACAATTACAACAGAGGGAACACAGGGAGGAAACACAATTACAACAGAGGGAACACAGGGAGGAAACACAATTACAACAGAGGGAACACGGAGGGAAACACAATTACAACAGCGGGAACACAGGGAGGAAACACAATTACAACAGCGGGAACACAGGGAGGGAAACACAATTACAACAGAGGAAACACAGGGAGGAAACACAATTACAACAGAGGGAACACAGGGAGGAAACACAATTACAACAGAGGGAACACAGGGAGGAAACACAATTACAACAGAGGGAACACAGGGAGGAAACACAATTACAACAGCGGGAACACAGGGAGGAAACACAATTACAACAGCGGGAACACAGGGAGGGAAACACAATTACAACAGCGGGAACACAGGGAGGGAAACACAATTACAACAGGGAGGAAACACAGGGAGGAAACACAATTACAACAGAGGGAACACAGGGAGGGAAACACAATTACAACAGAGGGAACACGGGGAGGAAACACAATTACAACAGCGGGAACACGGGGAGGAAACACAATTACAACAGCGGGAACACGGAGGAAACACAATTACAACAGCGGGAACACAGGGAGGAAACAATTACAACAGCGGGAACACAGGGAGGAAACACAATTACAACACAGGGAGGAAGCACAATTACAACAGAGGGAACACAGGGACGGACACACAATTACAAGAGAGGGAACACGGGGAGGGAAACACAATTACAACAGAGGGAACACAGGGAGGAAACACAATTACAACACAGGGAGGAAGCACAATTACAACAGCGGGAACACAGGGAGGAAACACAATTACAACAGAGGGAACACAGGGAGGAAACACAATTACAACAGGGAGGAAACACAATTACAACAGAGGGAACACAGGGAGGGAAACACAATTACAACAGAGGAAACACAGGGAGGAAACACAATTACAACAGAGGGAACACAGGGAGGAAACACAATTACAACAGAGGGAACACAGGGAGGAAACACAATTACAACAGGGAGGAAACACAATTACAACAGAGGGAACACAGGGAGGGAAACACAATTACAACAGAGGAAACACAGGGAGGAAACACAATTACAACAGAGGGAACACAGGGAGGAAACACAATTACAACAGAGGGAACACAGGGAGGAAACACAATTACAACAGAGGGAACACAGGGAGGAAACACAATTACAACAGAGGGAACACAGGGAGGAAACACAATTACAACAGAGGGAACACAGGGAGGGAAACACAATTACAACAGAGGGAACACAGGGAGGAAACACAATTACAACAGCGGGAACACAGGGAGGGAAACACAATTACAACAGCGGGAACACAGGGAGGAAACACAATTACAACAGAGGGAACACAGGGAGGAAACATAATTACAACAGAGGGAACACAGGGAGGAAACACAATTACAACAGAGGAAACACAGGGAGGAAACACAATTACAACAGAGGGAACACAGGGAGGGAAACACAATTACAACAGAGGGAACACAGGGAGGAAACACAATTACAACAGAGGGAACACAGGGAGGGAAACACAATTACAACAGAGGGAACACGGGGAGGAAACACAATTACAACAGAGAGAACACAGGGAGGAAACACAATTACAACAGAGGGAACACAGGGAGGAAACACAATTACAACAGAGGGAACACAGGGAGGAAACGCAATTACAACAGAGGGAACACAGGGAGGAAACAATTACAACAGCGGGAACACAGGGAGGAAACACAATTACAACACAGGGAGGAAGCACAATTACAACAGAGGGAACACAGGGACGGACACACAATTACAAGAGAGGGAACACGGGGAGGGAAACACAATTACAACAGAGGGAACACAGGGAGGAAACACAATTACAACACAGGGAGGAAGCACAATTACAACAGCGGGAACACAGGGAGGAAACACAATTACAACAGAGGGAACACAGGGAGGAAACACAATTACAACAGGGAGGAAACACAATTACAACAGAGGGAACACAGGGAGGGAAACACAATTACAACAGAGGAAACACAGGGAGGAAACACAATTACAACAGAGGGAACACAGGGAGGAAACACAATTACAACAGAGGGAACACAGGGAGGAAACACAATTACAACAGGGAGGAAACACAATTACAACAGAGGGAACACAGGGAGGGAAACACAATTACAACAGAGGAAACACAGGGAGGAAACACAATTACAACAGAGGGAACACAGGGAGGAAACACAATTACAACAGAGGGAACACAGGGAGGAAACACAATTACAACAGAGGGAACACAGGGAGGAAACACAATTACAACAGAGGGAACACAGGGAGGGAAACACAATTACAACAGAGGAAACACAGGGAGGAAACACAATTACAACAGAGGGAACACAGAGAGGAAACACAATTACAACAGAGGGAACACAGGGAGGGAAACACAATTACAACAGAGGAAACACAGGGAGGGAAACACAATTACAACAGATGGAACACAGGGAGGAAACACAATTACAACAGAGGGAACACAGGGAGGGAAACACAATTACAACAGAGGGAACACGGGGAGGAAACACAATTACAACAGAGGGAACACAGGGAGGGAAACACAATTACAACAGAGGGAACACGGGGAGGAAACACAATTACAACAGAGGGAACACAGGGAGGAAACACAATTACAACAGAGGAAACACAGGGAGGAAACACAATTACAACAGAGGGAACACAGGGAGGAAACACAATTACAACAGAGGGAACACAGGGAGGGAAACACAATTACAACAGAGGGAACACAGGGAGGAAACACAATTACAACAGAGGGAACACAGGGAGGGAAACACAATTACAACAGAGGGAACACAGGGAGGAAACGCAATTACAACAGAGGGAACACAGGGAGGGAAACACAATTACAACAGAGGGAACACAGGGAGGAAACGCAATTACAACAGAGGGAACACAGGGAGGAAACACAATTACAACAGAGGGAACACAGGGAGGAAACACAATTACAACAGAGGAAACACAGGGAGGAAACACAATTACAACAGAGGGAACACAGGGAGGAAACACAATTACAACAGAGGGAACACAGGGAGGGAAACACAATTACAACAGCGGGAACACAGGGAGGAAACACAATTACAACAGAGGGAACACAGGGAGGGAAACTTTGTGTCTCATGTGTAATACACTGGTATGAGTGATGCAATCACACTGTGCTGAGTGTATTTCACAGTCACAGTGTGTAATAATGCTCTGTCTCTCTCCCTTTGTGTCTCATGTGTAATACACTGGTATGAGTGATGCAATCACACTGTGCTGAGTGTATTTCACAGTCACAGTGTGTAATAATGCTCTGTCTCTCTTCCTTTGTGTCTCATGTGTAATACACTGGTATGAGTGATGCAATCACACTGTGCTGAGTGTATTTCACAGTCACAGTGTGTAATAATGCTCTGTCTCTCTTCCTTTGTGTCTCATGTGTCTTTCTCCCTTGGCTGCACAAATTCAGTCTGGCTTTTTGGTTGTAAACATTAGTTTTGGTTTAACGAAAACTGACTGGATGTCAAAAATAGCTGGAAGAGTTGATATAAAAAACAAACTAATCATAACTAATGACTTGCATCCCTCAGTTTATTAATATTATTTATTTCTTAGCAGACACCCTAATCCAGGGCGATTTACAATTGTTACAAGATATCACATTATATTTACATACAATTACCCATTCATACAGTTGTTTTTTTACTGGAGCAATCTAGGTAAATTACCTTGCTCATGGTTACAGCAGCAGTGACCCCCATCTGGGATTGAACCCACAACCCTCCGGTCAAGAGTCCATAGCCCTAACCACTACTCCACACTGCTTAATACAGTTTAATGCAATAAATACATATACATATATATTATAAAAAATAATAGATGGGCTTCAGTGAGTTACAGAAAAATAATTCCATCTAGGGTTTCTGTGACATCACAAACTACAAGACCGTTGAGTTTATAAACTGTCACAGAACACCAAGATGGAATTGTTTTCCTGTAACTTACTGAAGAGGCCCATCTGTTATTTTTTAATACATGGATATTAGTATCTATAAAAAAAACAAAAAAAAACAACAATAAAATGGGTGTTGATGTTCAAATTACGAGTGAATTTAGATGCCAGTATTGAAGATGAGGTTCAGCAGTGCAGTAGGGTTTATTAACTTAGTGTTTCAGTTCTGTACAGACATTCTGCGTTCGTGTTTCGGTCCTGTACAGACGTTCTGCGTTCGTATTTCGGTTCTGTACAGACGTTCTGCGTTCGTGTTTCGGTCCTGTACAGACGTTCTGCGTTCGTGTTTCGGTCCTGTACAGACGTTCTGCGTTCGTGTTTCGGTTCTGTACAGACGTTCTGCGTTCGTGTTTCGGTCCTGTACAGACGTTCTGCGTTCGTGTTTCGGTCCTGTACAGACGTTCTGCGTTCGTGTTTCGGTCCTGTACAGACGTTCTGCGTTAGTGATTCAGTTCTGCACAGACGTTCTGAGTTAGTGTTTCCGTGCTGTACAGACGTTCTGCGTTCGTGTTTCAGCGCTGTACAGACGTTCTGCGTTCGTGTTTCAGCGCTGTACAGACGTTCTGCGTTCGTGTTTCAGCGCTGTACAGACGTTCTGCGTTCGTGTTTCAGTTCTGCACAGACGTTCTGCGTTAGTGATTCAGTTCTGTACAGACGTTCTGCGTTCGTGTTTCAGCGCTGTACAGACGTTCTGCGTTCGTGTTTCAGTTCTGCACAGACGTTCTGCGTTAGTGATTCAGTTCTGTACAGACGTTCTGCGTTCGTGTTTCGGTCCTGTACAGACGTTCTGCGTTCGTGTTTCGGTTCTGTACAGACGTTCTGCGTTCGTGTTTCGGTTCTGTACAGACGTTCTGCGTTCGTGTTTCGGTCCTGTACAGACGTTCTGCGTTCGTGTTTCGGTCCTGTACAGACGTTCTGCGTTCGTGTTTCAGTTCTGCAGACGTTCTGCGTTCGTGTTTCAGTTCTGCACAGACGTTCTGCGTTAGTGATTCAGTTCTGTACAGACGTTCTGAGTTAGTGTTTCCGTGCTGTACAGACGTTCTGCGTTCGTGTTTCAGCGCTGTACAGACGTTCTGCGTTCGTGTTTCAGCGCTGTACAGACGTTCTGCGTTCGTGTTTCAGCGCTGTACAGACGTTCTGCGTTCGTGTTTCAGTGCTGTACAGACGTTCTGCGTTCGTGTTTCAGCGCTGTACAGACGTTCTGCGTTCGTGTTTCAGTGCTGTACAGACGTTCTGCGTTCGTGTTTCAGTTCTGCACAGACGTTCTGCGTTAGTGATTCAGCTCTGTACAGACGTTCTGCGTTCGTGTTTCAGCGCTGTACAGACGTTCTGCGTTCGTGTTTCAGTTCTGCACAGACGTTCTGCGTTAGTGATTCAGTTCTGTACAGACGTTCTGCGTTCGTGTTTCAGCGCTGTACAGACGTTCTGCGTTAGTGTTTCAGTTCTGCACAGACGTTCTGCGTTAGTGATTCAGTTCTGTACAGACGTTCTGCGTTCGTGTTTCAGCGCTGTACAGACGTTCTGCGTTCGTGTTTCAGTTCTGCACAGACGTTCTGCGTTAGTGATTCAGTTCTGTACAGACGTTCTGCGTTCGTGTTTCAGTTCTGCACAGACGTTCTGCGTTCGTGTTTCAGTTCTGCACAGACGTTCTGCGTTAGTGATTCAGTTCTGTACAGACGTTCTGCGTTCGTGTTTCAGCGCTGTACAGACGTTCTGCGTTAGTGTTTCAGTTCTGCACAGACGTTCTGCGTTAGTGATTCAGTTCTGTACAGACGTTCTGAGTCGTTATCCGTTAGTGCTTCAGCTTTGTTTGGACGGTCGCCTTTACCTTGTTTCTTTAAATTTTTCCTCAGGTATCTGTTACTATTACACACAAGATGAAGTCTGCCAGGTGTCAGCCCAATATATTATATATATATATATATATATATATATATATATATACACACACATATATATACATATGTACACATTATATATATATATATATATATATATATATACACATATACATATATATATATATATATATATATATATATATATATATATATATATATATATATATAGATAGATAGATAGATAGATAGATAGATAGATAGAGATAGATAGATAGATAGATAGATAGATAGATAGATAGATAGATAGATAGATAGATAGATAGATAGATGCACAGTGAAAACACAACACAGTCTAAGTTTGACATCAATAGCTCATTGGGCACATACATACTGTTATTTACATTTTAAATAGTGAGCAGAGAGGTTTGTTGATTGTTTGAGTAGTATTGTTCCTTGGGATAACAAAATATTGAGCTCAAGTCATGTGATTTCATAAAAACACCAGGTGCTCAGTGTTTGGTATTTGAGTTGATTTAAAATTGCCAAAATGAGTTGATTAAGAATCTGTATAAATAGCCATTCGAAAATACATGATTTCAATTAATGCAAGAACAGCGAAAGACACGACCATGCTTCACTTGAGTAATGAAGATCGCCTGGTCGCTATCGGCATGATTGAAGGTGGCCTGTCTGGGAGAGAAGTTGCCCGGAGAATGAGATGTTCTGCTTCAACAATCAGCAGACTAGTCCAGAGAAACCAGGAAACCGGCTCTGTGAGAAACAGGCCACGTCCTGGAAGGCAGAGGGTCACCACACCGCCCCAGGACCGTCACATCCGACTGATCCGTCTGTGTGATCATTTTCAGACTGCAGTGGCTACAGCATGAGAAATTCCAGGAAGAAATAACCTGCGCATCAGCAGAATGACTGAAGCTCGCCGTCTGCATGAAAATGATTTGCATGCTCGGAGGCCGTTCAGGGGTAACATGTTGACAGCAGAGAGACAAAATCGCCGTCTTCTGTGGGCCAGAGAACAGCTGAGGTGGCTGCAGAGAGAGCGGTGGAGTGTTTTATTCATCGATGAATGTCGTTTTGCCCTTGACAGACCTGACGGAAGACAACGTGTGTGGAGACGTCGTGGTGAGCGTTACGCTGACTGTTGCGTTGTTCAAACCAACAGGTGGAAGTGTGATGATGTGGGGAGGAATCTCCTTTAACACAAGAACGCCTCTGGTGCAGATTGAGGGCAACCTTACTGCTCAGCGATACATTGATGAAGTCCTGCCGTTCCTGCAAGTCAATCCGGAAGTGTCGATTTTCCAGCAGGACAATGCAAGACCACACAGTGCTAGGATTACAATTGCACGACTTCAAGAAAACAATGTCGAAGTCTTGCCATGGTCAACTTTTCCTCCTATATATATGCAAACATTAAATTTGTTTTGTTTTCTATTGTGTAATAATGAAAGGAAGGATTATTTAAATGGTATTGTTTTCAACTTTACATGCATGAGTTTTCAGCTGGCCAGAGTACACAAATCTCTTTCCACATTCTGTACAGTGATAGGGGGTCTCACCTGTGTGAATTCTCTGGTGTTTTTTAAGATTTCCCAGTTCACTGAAATTCTTCTTACATACAGTACAGTGATATGGCATTTCTCCTGTGTGGATACGCTGGTGTCTTTTAAGACTTCCAGACTCCCTGAATCCTTTCCCACAGACAGAACAGAGGTAAGGCGCCTCCCCTGTGTGAGTCCTCTGGTGTTTTTTAAGGGCTCCGGTCCGACTAAAGCTCTTCCCACAATCAGGACAGTGATACGGGGTCTCTCCTGTGTGAACACGCTGGTGTATCTTAAGAGTTCCAGACAAACTGAAACTCTTCCCACAGACAGCGCAGTGGTAAGGGGTCTCTCCTGTGTGAGATCGCTGGTGGATTTTCAGCTTCCCAGACTCCTTGAAGCTCTTTCCACATTCAGTACAGTGATAGGGTGTCTCGCCTGTGTGAATTCGCTTGTGTTTTTTAAGACTTCCAGACTCTCTGAATCCCTTCCCGCATACAGTGCAGTGAAACGGCGTCTCTCCTGTGTGAATTCTCTGGTGTTTTTTAAGTGTTTCTGAAATGCTGAATGTTTTTCCACACACAGTGCAGTGGTAGGGCGTCTCTCCTGTGTGAATTCTCTGGTGTTTCTTAAGAGTTCCTAACTGACTGAAACTTTTCTCACATACAGTGCAGTGGTATGGGGTCTCTCCTGTGTGAACGCGCCGATGTGTTGTAAGACTTCCTGAGGCCCTGAAATTCCTTCCACATACACCACAGTGATAGGGTGTCTCTCCAGTGTGAATCCGTTGGTGTCTTTTAAGGGTTCCTAAGATACTGAACGTTTTGTCACAGACAGTGCAGTGATAGGGAGTCTCTCCTGTGTGAGTTCGCTGGTGTTTTGTAAGCGTTCCAGATTCTTTGAAACTCTTCTCACATAAAGTGCAGTGATATGGGGACTCTCCTGTGTGAGTCCTCTGATGTATCTTGAGTTTAGTTGAATCCCTGAAACTCTTGCCACATTCAGTGCACGGATGGGTGGGCTTTTCTCTGTGAACTCGCTGGTGTGCTTTTAGGGTTCCCATCATAGTGAAACTCTTGCCACATTCACTGCACGGATATGGGTTCTGTTCGGTGGTTCGGTTTGACTTGTTCATTGTCGTTGAACTCTGTTCACATTCAGTCCAATGGCTCAACGCTGGGTCTGAACGGGAAGCAAGATGTTTCTTAGGCTGCGCTGAAGTATTTGTGGCATTGACTGTTCTTGATAAACTAACATTTTCTCTGTGGTGCGTCTTAAAATGCTTCTCAAGATCTTCTTTCCTAGGAAACGATATTTCACAGCAGGGACACGGACAGGATTCCTCCTCTTGTTTCTGAAACCCTGCAGGGAGAGAAAGCAAGTCATTACAAACACAGCACTCAGACTGTTTCATAGTGCAGGTCCGGTCCAATATAGTCTAAAAAACATCTGAACATATGGACAAAGTATATCAATGTTATAAATGTTATAACATTTCATTTTATTACTAATTTAACTTAAATAATCACTTCAAATTTACTGTCATCAAAATTACATGACTTATTTTTTTCTATTTAATAGTACGTTACAAAAATAGGGCTGTTAAGCGATTAAAAACATGAATCGTGATTAATCTCGCGATAACAATTTTTTTATCTCAGTTAATCTTGGTTTTAATTGCATATTTAATTAGTAGAATCTCATTCAAATTTGTTTTATTACTGATATTTTTAATATTAAACATCATTAAAAAAAAACAGTGCATCATAAAATAAAAACTCTGTTTTCTTATTTCAGGATTCATATTGTTGGCCCCTCTTTACGGTTTTACATTTATTTACACAGAATTATACAAAATAACTCCAGTATTTGCTGTTAACTTGTTTGAACCAACTGCTAAATCACAATGGAGTCAGTTTATTACTCACCTTACTGCATTTCAAATTAAACTGTATATTTTCTTATCAGTTTCCTTTAAAAGGGTATTAAATTATTTTTATATCAAAATATCTAAATAAAACCAAGCATTCACTGAGTAACGGTTACATGTTCCTTAATTGTAAAGAATATCTTTTAAAATAAATTTGGTAACAGAAATACGATTAACAGTCTGTAGCTATCCACTTTGCAACAGCATTGTTTATACAGAAAGCATCCCCTGTAAGACGTACAAGTATTGCAACGTACACATAAATAAATAATAAACACATAATCCCATGACGGAGCAGCACAGACATGCGCAGGAATCCTCGTTATTACAAACTCGCTTTATACAGGAATGTCACTCCCAGCATGGACATGGGCTGAATGCCAACCTCTAACTGAAATCCTTACAGGACTACCTTCAAGAGGGACTGAAATCCTTACAGGACTACCTTCAAGAGGGACTGAAATCCTTACAGGACTACCTTCAAGCGGAACTGAAATCCTTACAGGACTACCTTCAAGAGGGACTGAAATCCTTACAGGACTACCTTCAAGAGGGACTGAAATCCTTACAGGACTACCTTCAAGAGGGACTGAAATCCTTACAGGACTACCTTCAAGAGGGACTGAAATCCTTACAGGACTACCTTCAAGAGGGACTGAAATCCTTACAGGACTACCTTCAAGAGGGACTGAAATCCTTACAGGACTACCTTCAAGAGGGACTGAAATCCTTACAGGACTACCTTCAAGAGGGACTGAAATCCTTACAGGACTACCTTCAAGAGGGACTGAAATCCTTACAGGACTACCTTCAAGCGGGACTGAAATCCTTACAGGACTACCTTCAAGCGGGACTGAAATCCTTACAGGACTACCTTCAAGCGGGACTGAAATCCTTACAGGACTACCTTCAAGAGGGACTGAAATCCTTACAGGACTACCTTCAAGAGGGACTGAAATCCTTACAGGACTACCTTCAAGAGGGACTGAAATCCTTACAGGACTACCTTCAAGAGGGACTGAAATCCTCACAGGACTACCTTCAAGCGGGACTGAAATCCTTACAGGACTACCTTCAAGAGGGACTGAAATCCTTACAGGACTACCTTCAAGCGGGACTGAAATCCTCACAGGACTACCTTCAAGAGGGACTGAAATCCTTACAGGACTACCTTCAAGAGGGACTGAAATCCTTACAGGACTACCTTCAAGCGGGACTGAAATCCTTACAGGACTACCTTCAAGAGGGACTGAAATCCTTACAGGACTACCTTCAAGAGGGACAGCCTGTATTGTACCGACGGGATGTAGCTTGATTCACAGGCTTCAGAGACCCTGAAGCACTCTGTCGAAACTCGAAACTGTGGTCTTTCATTTGTTGTTGCTGCCTGTAGCAGAATACCTGCTAGAAAGTGTATTTTGAGCAGTGAAGGCGTGTTTACAGCACGCAGGGGGTACAGCAGACTGGATGCGTTCTGTAATTCTGGAACTAACAGATACAAATAACAGTCTTTCTATCCAATGAACTGTCAGAAAGTCACAAAATAAACTTCCCATTCATAAGTCCTTCACTTTCGTGCTCTGCTCCACAATGCAGTTCTGTGACTAGCTTCCTATTCAAACGATGGCTGCCCTTATTGTGTTGCATGCACTCGAGTATATTAAAATAGTGCTGAAGGGAATGAATTACGGTGTGCTGACAGGGTCATGACACAGGGTGATTGATAATGAACGCGTTAATCACACAAGTTAACACTGATTAATTGACAGCCCTAAAAATCATTAAACTTACTAATAATGACTTCAACAAAATAAATGACTTACGGGTCCTAAAACATGACCCAAAGTGTACAATGTGCTGCTTGATGCTTTTATATTCATAATTCTCTATCAATTACAAAATTCACATGACAAACACAGGCAGGGGATACAAATGGGGATAATGCAAACTAATGTTAGTAAATACAAATATTCAAATGCACCCAAGTGTGTTTAAAATGAATCTAAAACCCTTTGAAGTCCCAGTTCACCCTATAAATGTGATCACATCTGAATCAATTACCTCTGATACTGAACAGGGTTAATCCTGCAGGAGCTGTGATTCTATCACACTGTACAAATGGTTGTTAGTTTGACTGAATTGTTAGTTTACTCAGATTGAGTGACGCTCTCATTAATGTCACATTAAAAGTTAGACTCCAGTAATACGTACGTGCAGCACTGGCAGTGGAAGACATACTCCTCTCTTCTAGCTGGGTGGTGTCTTCCAGAGGAGTCCCCACGTTTTTACTACAAGTGTCTTTATAGCCTTTCACATGGACAGGGACCAGTTCAGGGGCCTCCTCTTCAATGCAGACAGGACCAGGCTCTGTGACCTCCTCTTCAATGCAGACAGGACCAGGCTCTGTGATCTCCTCTTCAATGCAGACAGGACCAGGCTCTGTGACCTCCTCTTCAATGCAGACAGGACCAGGCTCTGTGACCTCCTCTTCAATGCAGACAGGACCATGCTCTGTGACCTCCTCTTCAGTGCAGACAGGTTCAATTTCAGGAGCCTCCTCTTTAATGTGGACACACTCCATTCCAGAAAGATCTTTTGAGCTAACTGCCTCCATTACAGAAACTTCCAACTCCATCAGGTATGACTGCACCTACGTAAAAAAAACAAACACACAGGGTTTGTACAAAATAACTGTAACAGGATGCAGGATTACAGAATATGAGAGCAGTGTATCACATTGCAGTCTTGTGCTGTATCATGAACAGCGAGTTTCACATTCATATAAGCTGTGTTTATCCTGCACAGCTATCTCTAGACTGAAGGGTTTTAGAACGTTAGATTTATTTCAAAACAGCTCTTTTATTAAATGAAACAGAAGCTGCCTAACAGGCTTGTATCAGAGCAGTTCTATGTACAGCAGCAGAGCAGGAGAGCCCTTGGGTAACTAGCCTCTCCCTGGAGTCCAGAACAGAACTAACTCGAGTACAAAGGGCTGTGCCTCAATGCAGCTGGACTGGCTGCACTGCCAATCAGTTAAACAATTCAGCTTGACCAGTTCTATTCACACGCTTAAGGTTCCCCTCCAGTCCGGTCATCCAGCCGCTGGTTAACCCGAACGCTGCATTTGCACATTCCTTGTGGCAACACACACATCTACGGCCAGCTCCCCCTTAAAAAAAAGCCATTTGTTAAAATTTCCCACCCCCGGGTCTTAGGGGTGCCTGTTTAACCCCAAACATAATTAAAATAGAGATGCAAGAGTTCTGATTTTCCCCAAACAGAAACGGACACGTGCATAACATTACAAACTGAACGATACAGACGAAAGAGAAAACCGAACCGAATTGTTTCGTACAATGGAAAAGCGATGGGCAGTTTCAGCACTAAGCCGTGCAGTTTCAGCACTAAGCCGTGCAGTTTCAGCACTAAACCGTGCAGTTTCAGCACTAAGCCGTGCAGTTTCAGCACTAAGCCGTGCAGTTTCAGCACTAAGCCGTGCAGTTTCAGCACTAAACCGTGCAGTTTCAGCACTAAACCGTGCATTTTCAGCACTAAGCCGTGCAGTTTCAGCACTAAGCCGTGCAGTTTCAACATTAATGGCGTCGATAGGACAGCCTCAGAAGTAGGAAGTATTTTCCAGCATGGTCACATCAACAAAACAAGATACAGAAAATAATCAGATGTGCTCCTTCAAAGCTAATTCCATGAAACACAGCTCAGTAACACAGCTCCTAATCAAAAGAAACCTTTTTTATTATCGATCCTCATTGATCAGAAACGAAAGCTACACACAGATTGTTTTAAATTCACTCTGTATGTTTCACTAGCGTTCAAGCAGGCTCTAAAATTAGGTCTAATAACTGTGTCACATCGAAGAAAATTTGGGTGTATTTCTTTATGGAGAATCCACCCACTAATCAACACATCATATCCAAGCGCTGTATAATATCTGAGTTATTTATTTTGTAGTTATTTATTTATTTATTTTTTTGGTTTGTTTTTTTATGTTTATTCATGTCAAGTTGAATTGCTGGTTTCCTGTGAAGAGCAGTTTTGAAACGTAGCAGCTGTGTTCACGGCTGAGATTTCTCAGGGTGGAGTAAAGCATTAGGCTTCGGGTTTTGAATGTGCTTTTGCAGGTTTGCTGTTTGTTGGAAGGTTTGCTGCTGATTTTATTGACGGCTGGTGGAAAGACACTGGAAAGATGTGAAGCCCATTCTCGTTTGCTGGACAGAGATGGAGCCAGTAATTCTGTACAGAGGACTCGTTTCTGTGCCCTGTTACAGCCATTATTTCATGGGTTTGTGGTTCTGACAGTTATGCTAGATGTTCTTTTTGGCTGATTGATACCTTGCTGTACTTTATCAGTGAGGACACTCTGAGGGCATTTCCTGGCCATTAACGCCCTCTACAGCTCAACCAATCAGAAGACAGCATTCCCGTTCTCTCTGACCACACCCACACTCTGACCAGACGCTTACCTGTTTCGTTTTGGGTTAAATAAAAGATATTTGTGCTTCCTCCTGAATAAAATATTTCCTTCGCAAAATCCGTTTTCTCCTGCTTTGGTAATGAAATTCCACACAAAGCTCCTGTGCTGGATGCCATGTTTTTAAAACAACAGCAGCGGACTATGGCAAGACATATCTATCTATCTATCCATCTATCCATCTATCCATCTATCCATCTATCTATCCATCTATCTATCCATCTATCGAGAGAGAGAGAGAGACTCACAGCATGCAGTGCATTTAACATGAAAAACTGTACTCAAACTGAGACGTTTTATTATATTATTATTATTATTTCGATGTTTCCAGTACTTAAAAAGGATACACAAGTCTCCACATCCGAAGAGACTAAATGTATGTGTGCTGTATAGTATTTCAATATGTATCACGCACTTAAAACATTCATATATGAGATTATATTAATCGTTACCCAAAAAAGAGCCGTGTTTTCTACCCGTGCCGACCCCTAATATATAAAACATTCCATTCGTTTTGTTCTCTGTCGTGTAATAATGAAAGGAAGGATTATTTAAATGGTATTGTTTTCAACTTTACATGCATGAGTTTTCAGCTGGCCAGAGTACACAAATCTCTTTCCACAGAACCGATCACAACAGATTTGCATCCCTGTGGCTGCTTTCTGCACACAAAAAGCTTCTCTCTCTCTCTCTCTCTCTCTCTCTCCCTCTCTCTCTCTCTCTCTCCCTCTCTCCCTCTCTCTCTCTCTCTCTCTCCCTCTCTCTCTCTCTCCCTCTCTCCCTCTCTCTCCCTCTCTCTCTCTCTCTCTCTCTCTCTCTCCCTCGCTCCCTCTCTCCCTCTCTCTCTCTCTCTCCCTCTCTCTCTCCCTCTCTCTCTCTCTCTCTCTCTCTCTCCCTGTCTCTCTCTCTCTCTCTCTCTCTCTCTCTCTCTCTCTCTCTCCCTGTCTCTCTCTCTCTCTCTCTCTCTCTCTCTCTCTCTCTCTCTCTCTCTCTCTCTCTCTCTCTCTCTCTCTCTCTCTCTCTCTCTCCGTCCCAGCCTCCTGCGTCTGACTGCCTTCATCTTCTCTCAGCTCCTGAGAGACTCAACCCGGTGCTCTGAACTCGCGGTGTTTAAGATGTTCAGAGTCCCATCAGCTGGAAAGTCAGCATCACTCCTAGCTGACACCCTGCATGTGGAAACAGGCTATGAAGTATCTGAGGCTCAGAGTTAGACCTTTCCTGGGTTCGGTAAACACACGCATGTTACACCACTGTTTAACAGGTATAATACAGCTAACACAATTAAATGTGAAAATAAGGATTACACGGTTATCGGTGTAGCTGGTGGGATAATTGTGCACATTTAAACCGCAGAATATGGAAGTGAATGAAAGTAATGGGACAAAATAAATAAGCTATTTACATAAAATACAAAATAAACACATATGCGAGGAGTTTTCATCCTGCCACACCATGCATATAAACAGCATTTAGCAATTACAGAAACAAGCACATTAGAATGACAGGCCAGCCTGCAAGATGTCATTCTTCATACCTACAAAAAGGCCCCCCACACACACACACACACACACACACACACACACACACACACACACACACACACACACACACACACACACACACACACACACACCACACACACTTGCACCCTCCCAATCTTGCTTTGCAACGTGCATGAAAAGGTCAGACACCACTTCTGTCAATCTGTTTATAAATTTGTAAATTCCCTGTCAAGGGCTGTCATGTACACAAAACAAACGTGATAAATCTAAAATAAACTGCTCCTTCCTTTTAAAATAACGTTATAAGGTCTGTGCACAGTGTCTGCCCTCCCTGTAATTCCAGCTCACAGTGCAGGTTCATGCGCTCCAGCCCTTTAACAAGTGAACGCAAACAGCAAAGCTGCGCGCTGTGTTACTGTGGAGCCCTGCAGGGACTCCTCGTACCTTTAATACCCTCACTTCAGGGTCAAGACTCGGTCACGAGTGTCCTTGTCCCGTGAATGCTGTTTTCCTGTTCTCCGCAGCGTCTCACCGACCTTCAGTGCGAACTCTTCACAAAAAAATCATGTATCTTTCAACTCCAATCCAAACCGAGCGCTGCTGTTAAATACAGATTCACCAGCGACTCTTCAGAGTCAATGTACAGCCGACCACCGTGCCCCGGCCCCGCCCAGTCTGACAGGGTGTAAACCAATCGGGTTCTCCCGAGTCACTCGCCCCTCAGGAATGACGCGGGGCTCAGCCAACCGCGTTCCCGTTTTCCTGGAAGGTCACGGGGCAACCAACCTTGGATGTAGAAAAGCAGCTTTTCGAGAGAAAACAATTGAGGATCGATGTAGCTAAAGCTGCAGAGACCCGCTTTCAATCACAGTCTTATAGACCGCGTGGAAGCTAGAACAGGCAATATCGGGCTGATGATTTGACAGTATTGCGGGATGACACATTTCCATTAGTAGTTGTTTATTATTTTAGCTTTCCTTTTCTTCCCCTTGGAGAGATGAGGTGACTGCAGAGTGCGTTCAGCTGTACCGTTATGATTGTAATAGCAGCGCATTTCAAATCGTTAAATCGGTAATTACCTGTGATAAACTGAAGTTTGTACTCTGACAGGCACCATGGGGCAGGGCAGTCCTACCACACGCACAACTAATACAGTTAATCACCCGTCACACTCCCAGAAGCAGCACTGACATTAAAATAATCTCATCTCAGGGGGCTGATGGGCATGACTTAAAAACGCAGGCTGGAAAGAGCATGGCAAAAAAAAACATCCTGATTCAGACAGACATTCATCCAATAAGAAGGGATCATATTTAACATAAATACATCAATAGAGTCAGAAAGAACTGGATAAATGGGTCATGACATGGAAATGCATTTTATAGATTGATTTATTTAGGTGGGGAGGAGTGAACTAAGCACATTAATAATAACTTCAGATCTTTCACATTAAAAAGGACACTGGCAACATCGTTTTCCAGAGGCAGCTGAGGGGCTGTGAAGAATCCGAAAGGGTAGACGCAGCGCCATGGTTGACATGGAAGAAGAATTAGCAGAACTTAGCAGAAGAAAGTGAACTTCAGCTAGAAACGGCACTGAGGGAACAGAGTTAGTTTTTACAGCCACAGAGATGTTGAATTGTTCTTAATTGGAGTCAGGGATCCAATGAATGCTAGAGTAAATGTGTGTATCAGTTCAGTCAGAACAAGCTGAGGGCTGAATGAAGGAGAGTGATGCACACACTCACTGTGCACAGTGAAAAAGAGTTTGTTATGACAACATTTCCCCTTCGTAGCTAAACATGAAAGTTAAATGGTTTTCTATTAAAATGGTTTTCTTTTTGATCTGATGAGGGGGAGCTTCTCCTCAGTCACATTGTCTTTGATGAGGGGGAGCCCCTTCTCAGTCACATTGTCTTTGATGAGGGGAGCCCCTCCTCTGTCACATTGTCTTTGATGAGGGGAGCCCCTCCTCAGTCACATTGTCTTTGATGAGGGGGAGCCCCTCCTCAGTCACATTGTCTTTGATGAGGGGAGCCCCTCCTCAGTCACATTGTCTTTGATGAGGGGAGCCCCTCCTCAGTCACATTGTCTTTGATGAGGGGGAGCCCCTCCTCAGTCACATTGTCTTTGATGAGGGGGAGCCCCTCCTCAGTCACATTGTCTTTGATGAGGGGAGCCCCTCCTCAGTCACATTGTCTTTGATGAGGGGGAGCCCCTCCTCAGTCACATTGTCTTTGATGAGGGGAGCCCCTCCTCAGTCACATTGTCTTTGATGAGGGGAGCCCCTCCTCAGTCACATTGTCTTTGATGAGGGGGAGCCCCTCCTCAGTCACATTGTCTTTGATGAGGGGAGCTCCTTCTCAGTCACATTGTCTTTGATGAGGGGAGCTCCTCCTCAGTCACATTGTCTTTGATGAGGGGGAGCCCCTCCTCAGTCACATTGTCTTTGATGAGGGGGAGCCCCTCCTCAGTCACATTGTCTTTGATGAGGGGAGCCCCTCCTCTGTCACATTGTCTTTGATGAGGGGAGCCCCTCCTCAGTCACATTGTCTTTGATGAGGGGGAGCCCCTCCTCAGTCACATTGTCTTTGATGAGGGGAGCCCCTCCTCAGTCACATTGTCTTTGATGAGGGGAGCCCCTCCTCAGTCACATTGTCTTTGATGAGGGGAGCCCCTCCTCAGTCACATTGTCTTTGATGAGGGGAGCTCCTTCTCAGTCACATTGTCTTTGATGAGGGGAGCTCCTCCTCAGTCACATTGTCTTTGATGAGGGGGAGCCCCTCCTCAGTCACATTGTCTTTGATGAGGGGGAGCCCCTCCTCAGTCACATTGTCTTTGATGAGGGGGAGCCCCTCCTCAGTCACATTGTCTTTGATGAGGGGGAGCCCCTCCTCAGTCACATTGTCTTTGATGAGGGGGAGCTCCTCCTCAGTCACATTGTCTTTGATGAGGGGAGCCCCTCCTCAGTCACATTGTCTTTGATGAGGGGAGCCCCTCCTCAGTCACATTGTCTTTGATGAGGGGGAGCCCCTTCTCAGTCACATTGTCTTTGATGAGGGGGAGCCCCTCCTCAGTCACATTGTCTTTGAGGGGGAGCCCCTTCTCAGTCACATTGTCTTTGATGAGGGGGAGCCCCTCCTCAGTCACATTGTCTTTGAGGGGGAGCCCCCCTCCTCAGTCACATTGTCTTTGATGAGGGGAGCCCCTCCTCAGTCACATTGTCTTTGATGAGGGGAGCTCCTCCTCAGTCACATTGTCTTTGATGAGGGGGAGCCCCTCCTCAGTCACATTGTCTTTGATGAGGGGAGCCCCTCCTCAGTCACATTGTCTTTGATGAGGGGGAGCCCCTCTTCAGTCACATTGTCTTTGATGAGGGGGAGCTCCTCCTCAGTCACATTGTCTTTGATGAGGGGAGCCCCTCCTCAGTCACATTGTCTTTGATGAGGGGAGCCCCTCCTCAGTCACATTGTCTTTGATGAGGGGAGCCCCTCCTCAGTCACATTGTCTTTGATGAGGGGGAGCCCCTCCTCAGTCACATTGTCTTTGATGAGGGGAGCTCCTCCTCAGTCACATTGTCTTTGATGAGGGGAGCCCCTCCTCAGTCACATTGTCTTTGATGAGGGGGAGCTCCTCCTCAGTCACATTGTCTTTGATGAAGGGAGCCCCTCCTCAGTCACATTGTCTTTGATGAGGGGAGCCCCTCCTCAGTCACATTGTCTTTGATGAGGGGGAGCCCCTTCTCAGTCACATTGTCTTTGAGGGGGAGCCCCTTCTCAGTCACATTGTCTTTGATGAGGGGGAGCCCCTCCTCAGTCACATTGTCTTTGAGGGGGAGCCCCCCTTCTCAGTCACATTGTCTTTGATGAGAGGAGCCCCTCCTCAGTCACATTGTCTTTGATGAGGGGAGCTCCTCCTCAGTCACATTGTCTTTGATGAGGGGGAGCCCCTCCTCAGTCACATTGTCTTTGATGAGGGGAGCCCCTCCTCAGTCACATTGTCTTTGATGAGGGGGAGCCCCTCTTCAGTCACATTGTCTTTGATGAGGGGGAGCCCCTCCTTAGACACTTAGTTTAATTTCTGCTTCACATCTGAGAAAAAAAAAATCCCCAAAACTAGTGTATTACATATAGCTGTTTCAATTAATCCTAAAAAGGTATCAGCGACAGCACACACACACACACACACACACAAAACACCCTTTGTTGTGCATCCTGTTTTCTATAGGAAAAAATGCTGCAGCAAAACTCAGAACCTTGTTTCTATACAATATTTATTTATATAGCACCTTTCATCAAAGGGTCTCAAAGCACTTAACACAGATAACAAGAAAACAGCAGTAAAAACAAGTAAATATGAAAATATTAAAAAGCTAAAACCAGTACATATACATTGTATTTATTGTTATCTGATACGACCATATGTTTGAAGTATGCTTTTTGCAATGTAGTTGCTGATTTGTTTGATACCCTGTAGCAACCACCATGTTGTGCTGTTTCACACAGAAAGAGGAAACGGCTAGTAGCCTACTAATACTGGCTGTTGAACCAGGTACCTGAAAGGGAAATACAATGTAGAGTCAGTACTGTGACCGCGCTGTCACAGCAACGACTGGAGTCAACGCAGGCAAAACGTTTTTACAATGTAGAGTCAGTACTGTGACCGCGCTGTCACAGCAACGACTGGAGTCAACGCAGGCAAAACGTTTTTACAATGTAGAGTCAGTACTGTGACCGCGCTGTCACAGCAACGACTGGAGTCAACGCAGGCAAAACGTTTTTACAATGTAGAGTCAGTACTGTGACCACGCTGTCACAGCAACGACTGGAGTCAACGCAGGCAAAACATTTTTACAATGTAGTGTCAGTACTGTGACCGCGCTGTCACAGCAACGACTGGAGTCAACGCAGGCAAAACATTTTTACAATGTAGTGTCAGTACTGTGACCGCGCTGTCACAGCAACGACTGGAGTCAACGCAGGCAAAACGTTTTTACAATGTAGTGTCAGTACTGTGACCGCGCTGTCACAGCAACGACTGGAGTCAACGCAGGCAAAACGTTTTTACAATGTAGTGTCAGTACTGTGACCGCGCTGTCACAGCAACGACTGGAGTCAACGCAGGCAAAACGTTTTTACAATGTAGTGTCAGTACTGTGACCGCGCTGTCACAGCAACGACTGGAGTCAACGCAGGCAAAACGTTTTTACAATGTAGAGTCAGTACTGTGACCGCGCTGTCACAGCAACGACTGGAGTCAACGCAGGCAAAACGTTTTTACAATGTAGTGTCAGTACTGTGACCGCGCTGTCACAGCAACGACTGGAGTCAACGCAGGCAAAACGTTTTTACAATGTAGAGTCAGTACTGTGACCGCGCTGTCACAGCAACGACTGGAGTCAACGCAGGCAAAACATTTTAACAATGTACTGTCAGTACTGTGACCACGCTGTCACAGCAACGCCTGGAGTCAATACCTTTATGAAGATGGCTAGGTGCAATCCTGTATCATGAAACAAGTCTGATTCAAGGATTACACCCAGATTTCTGACTTCAGATATGGGAATATAATTGTGTGGTTGTCAAAGTAGACATGTAGCATACTCTTACAAATCTGTTGGTCTTTATTTTGAATTCCTCTTAATTTAATTAAATATTAGCCTTCATCATTGTTCATCATTGTTGATCAGTAACCATTTTTTTGCAGTAAACTTGTGTACCTTACAGTTCTCCTCTGGAAACGTTATACCCATCATTCATTATGTATTGCTCTGGCTAAAAAAATATGTTACCTTCTTTTCCTGTGACCCCATCTTATAGAATAGCACAACTTTCTCTCTGTGATGTCAGCACTGATGAGTGCAGCAGAAGTTTGAGACTGCTTTCCCCTTCAAGCTTTCCTGGCATCACTTTGCTTCACTCCAGATTGTACATCATATCAAGATTATACATATCAAGATTATAAAACATGCAAGACAGAACAATACACTCTGGAAATACCATGTAAAATGTGTACTGCCCAATAGGGTTACGAATGAGTACATACATGTCTAAGGAGGTAGCTGCTTTTAAGTGTGATGAAAATATCCGATGCAGAAGTGTTTCTTGCAAAATGTTATCCTCATAGAAAAAACACAGCATAAAAAACACAAACACAAGGTGATTTTGTACTGGTGTTGTGCTTGAAGAACACCCCTCCCCTCTCAGAGGTACAAAGCTCTTGCCCCCAGTTAACAGTACTCTCTGCTATCAGTTTACCCATCTTGGCCCTTCCTCAGCATCTTCTTTGTAGGCCCTGCCAGTTTCATTTGTAGCACTGCCCTGTGCCGCAGGAAAATCAATGGTAAGCTCTGCCCCGTCTGGCATAACCATCTCCAGCTCAGCCCCCTGAGCCACTCTGATCCGGAGTCCTGACCCAGATGAGAGGTGGAGTCTCATGGGCTGCTGTCGAGCCCTTCCCATGGAGCTGTGAGCTCCCTGTAATAAGAGCCTGCTCCCTGGGGCGCTGTCCCCAAACAGCTCTGATTCCACCTGCCTTTGGGTCCTATCTTCAGAGGCCTGGCCTCCAGAAAATAGATGTTCTGCTTGGTGAGGGGACCTGCTCCCCAAGAACAGAGACTCTATTTGTTCTGGGGTTCTGTCCCCAGGGAGTCTCGCCTCACAATCATGCATCGAGGCCCTGTAACTAACTGATGAAGATTCTGCTTTCTGCAAAGCCCTATCCCCAGAGCCTGGCACATCCCAGCCCGCCCTGGTTAACATCCTGTTCAGTTGCTCCAGACTGCTGGGACCCAGCAGTGGGGCAGAGGGGCTCAACTCCTCCTCTACTGGCACACTGCCTCTCCCCAAACACTGCCTTTCTCTGGACTCCCTGCTGGTCTGCTGTGGCTCTCTTTTCAGCGGAGTCACATATTTGTGTGCGTTCCTCAGACTTTCTGCTGTTCTATCAACAAGCGCTCTAGAAGCAGCAGGATCTAAAGCTCTAGACTTCTCAGTTAACACCATGCTGGAGACATTCCCCATCACTGCCACGTCATCCCAAGGTACCCTGAGCCTTTCTCTTGTTGCTCTGGACTGGTCTTTACGATGATGAGACACCGTTCTCAGCTCTCCAGTTGATTCCTGTTTTGGAATGCTCATCCAATCTCTTTTCATTCCCTGACTTCTGAAGTTGAGCGATTCAGAAATCTCTCTCTGTTCTTTAGTGAATTTCAACACACTGGCAGAGTGCCCCAGCATTGCAAACCCGTCTCTTACAGTTCTACTCCCATTACTGTGGTCTCCAGCTCTGTATGTTTGTGTGCTCGTCCCATCTTTTGTTGCCTCTTGTGCATTCTGCAGCTGCCTAGCTGAAGCCACCACACCCCGAGATGGCTTGCTAGAATATTTGAGAGTTTCATCTCTTCCTACTTCCAGGATGCTCTCCACAGTGCACAGTTTCTTAGCTGATGGGACCCCTGTATTGGTAACGCTGTCCTCAAACGAGCGCTTCTGGGGGTCTTGACTAGAGGGTCGACCTGGAGGAGGGGTGGTGGGGTGAAAACTGACCTTGGGCATAAACTTCTCTTCTCCCACTGTAAAAAGAAAACAAGAGAAGATAAAAACAGATGTATACAGAGATAAAATATTGAGAGTTGGTCATGGGACACATTGCAATTAATTTCAAACCTTTGGGTGAATTAACCTTAAACAGCTATTGCTGCTCCAAGCTACTTTCAGAGAGAGTAGCAAGAATACATGTTATTCAGATAACCCTGAAACACAACCAGAACCAAAGAGCCATCAACTCCGATAACCCTGAAACACAACCAGAACCAAAGAGCCGACAACTCTGATAACCCTGAAACACAACAAGAACCAAAGAGCCGACAACTCCGATAACCCTGAAACACAACCAGAACCAAAGAGCCGACAACTCCGATAACCCTGAAACACAACCAGAACCAAAGAGCCGACAACTCTGATAACCCTGAAACACAACAAGAACCAAAGAGCCGACAACTCCGATAACCCTGAAAAACAACCAGAACCAAAGAGCCGTCAACTCCGATAACCCTGAAACACAACCAGAACCAAAAGAGCCGTCAACTCCGATAACCCTGAAACACAACCAGAACCAAAGAGCCGTCAACCCTGAAACACAACCAGAACCAAAGAGCCGTCAACCCTGAAACACAACCAGAACCAAAGAGCCGTCAACCCTGAAACACAACCAGAACCAAAGAGCCGTCAACTCCGATAACACTGAAACACAACCAGAACCAAAAGAGCCGTCAACTCCGATAACCCTGAAACACAACCAGAACCAAAAGAGCCGTCAACTCCGATAACCCTGAAACACAACCAGAACCAAAGAGCCGTCAACCCTGAAACACAACCAGAACCAAAGAGCCGTCAACCCTGAAACACAACCAGAACCAAAGAGCCGTCAACCCTGAAACACAACCAGAACCAAAGAGCCGACAACTCCGATAACCCTGAAACACAACAAAGAACCAAAGAGCCGTCAATGAGCAACATTTACTATTCCTGCAATACTTTATCCAACGCAAGTGATTGTTTTGATAGTCATCAGTTTTGAAACCTCAATCTTGTGTAATATCGGGTTCTTGCCATTAAAACGTGTTTATGCATCATCACTGACACTTTCTGCTCCAGGCAGACTATTTACAGGGAAAACACCAGCAGCTTGTGTTTGTCTACTGGGTTAGGTGGGGAATGAAATGCCAATTACAAAACCAGAAAAGGGGAATACAGAAATCCTGTTAATGTAAGTGGAAGATATCATACATTTTGGAAATAATAAATTCATTCTTTGATTCAGTCTTTAAATCTTGGTTTCTATTCAAGGACGGTTAAACTTTCTTCCTATCAGCACCAGTAAGATCACTAGACCCATTTTCTTATGTTGAAGATATTTTGGTTCTTTGGTATTTTATACACTTTTGAAAATGCACAAAGCCACGTGAGCGGCAAGCAGCTTGCTTACAAAGGCGTCCCAGGGAGGCAACAAGGTAGTTACATACAAGCACACAGGAAGCACCAAGTATTATGGCATTCACTTCACATTAAGAGCAAGTAGCGGGGTTCCGAAAAATATAGCGTCACCCGTCCCCACGTGTTGCTACACCTGTTTAAATAACGTACCTGGCGGTTTTTCCTTTCACTGTTAACATCCTGACAACTTTGTACACTTAGCTCTTTTCACAATGGCTGCTCTAGTGCTCTGGGGTTTGAGATCTGTCCTCTAAATCAGTGGTTTTCAACCCCGCTCCTGGGGACCCCGTGTCTGCTGGTTTTCATTCCAGCTGACCTCTCAATTATTTAACTAGACGCATAATTGAAATGATAATTTGCTTAATGAGACCTTTGTAATTGTTTTCAGCTCTTAAACAGTTGCAGAGTTCAAGTTACTTATAAAATGCTACAGCTAACTTGAACTCTGTACAAGAAGTGACTGAATATTTTTGATCTACAGCGATGTTCAACAAAAATCTGTATTTCATGAATTAAATAAACATTGTGATTAAGAGGCTGTGCTATTTGTGTTTCACCCTATAACAAGCATGCACGTGGTAGGGTCTTATGAGACAGAAAGAACATCTTACATGTATTGCTCCAGTCTGATGCCACCCTTGCCCTCTTTTGGTTGGCATCCACCGAAGTCCATTTCCTGCTGATCCCCTCAACTCCTGCTCCTGGGCATCTTTTACCCTGGCTGCTGCCATCCCCTGGACTCTGTCTTTCAACAGCGGCAGCCCTCAGATCCGTCCTACAGGCCTTTGGGATTGACACACCTGTGACATGACTTCTGAAAACTCGGGCACCATGGGTGCCATCAGGCTTTGACATGGCTCTGTCGTTTAGAACTTTGAAACTGTGGACATAATTTGTAAGATTTGTAATGGCATTTTCTGAAACTCTGGCACTTTTCTTTGATACGTCTTTTTGGATTGTAATGTTTGGGAAATCATTTTGGAAGGTGGCATTTTCTTGAGCATTAGCACACAACACATCCACTTTGTGCAGCAGAACATGACCCGGAGCTCTGGAACTCTTCAGGGAGACAGCGTCCTTTTCCAGCATGGGCTGCAATGCGAGAACTTCAGCATCACCTCCTTGTGACCTGCTGCTATCTCCGACAGCTGTGAAATCAGGAGTAGACACGTTTTCTGGAATGGTCTGATTAAGGACTTCACTCTCAAGCTTACCAGCTGTTGATAGATCTTTCTGAGTCCTGGCACTGCAGATGTTAACAGTCATGTCATCTTTAGAAAAAACAACGTCATTTTTGAAACTGTTGGCACTTGCATCAGCTTTCTGTGAACTCTTATTTGTAATGCTGCCACTTAGCAAATTGTTATTTTGTGACGCAATACCCTTTTCCAGCATACCGGCAGTTGTGGGTTTATCTGCTTGCGATGTGGTGGGGTCATTTAGAACACAAGGGACACCATCGTTTTCAGACACCGTACCTTTGCTTAGAACCACCACGACATCATCTCTCTTTGAAACAAAACCAGAACCTTTATGTTTGGAACCAGCAGCATCAGTCTTTAAGTTGACGTCACAGACAAATATGACGTCTTCAGAAGCTACGCAGTCGTGGTCAGAAGGTTTTAAAGGTGTCGGATCTTTCTGTGATGAGATATGATCACTTGGAATTGAAATACCGGTGACTTCATCTTCCTGCAACCCAGTTGTATATTCTGAGACTCTTACACAAGTGTCATTACTTTCCTGTGAAACTGTAAAACCACCTGGAAGTGAACTGCTGCCATCTGCTGGATCAGTAGCAGTCGTGTCATCAGTCTTTGGCAAGACACAAGAAGATTGAGGGCTGTCAGTCACAACATGCTGGAGGTCATTTGTAGGTTTCACACTTGTGAGATCTTTCTGAACTTTTAAAACTATCGTATCTTCAGAAAATGCAGTGCTGCCATTTTGATCTTTGGCACTTGTCAGGTCATCATTCTGAGTTGAGAGACCTTTATTAAGAACTCCCACAACTATGACATCATCTTCAGGAGTAGAGATGACATCGTCTTCAGGAGTAGAGATGACATCATCGGCCAGTCTAAAAACTTTAAAATCCTCTTCAGGTGAAACTTTAACAATTTGTACTTCATTCTCAGGTAATGTATCTTTTTCTGGGCTTTTCACATCTCTGGGATTATTCTTCAGAGATGCTAGAGGATAAACTTTCTCTCTTCTGATATCGTCTTCAGGTATGACAATCTCTTGAAGAGGAGCCAAATATGTTTCTTCAGCTTTGACACTCGAGATATGGTCTTTCTCAGATGCAACATTATTTCGAATTCCAGGAGTCTTCACAGAATTTTCATTACACCTGGCACCATCATCTTCCAGTTTCGGAGCCCACCTCCCAGTACATTCCCTGGCAGCTCTGTTGTTTGTGACAACACACAACTGCGGCGCTGGCTTTTGCTGGATCAGCATCTCCTCCAGCTTCAGGAGACTAAAGGATCCAGAGGGAAGTAAATCCCCGCTCTCTCCCACAGGCTGTGGCTTCAGGTAGTTCAATCCTTCCATGTGATTTACACTCACTGGCCCCATCCCACTTTCAGAAACGTTCTCAAAGCACTCCCTGTAACAATAAATGCAGAACAGATGATTAGACATTGCCTCACTAACGCACCTATTAAACTGACTGCATTTTAAGTTATCCCTTATTATAGTGCAGCTACAGTTATGATTTCAACTTTGTTTCTATGTTAATTTCCAATTTTCAACCATTAATATCGCGGCAATGGTAGGGGGCAGAGTGATGTCCTTTGGAACATAACACATCTATACATGACCTATATATGACCTTTCAATAGGATTAGTATTTTAATGGGAATTACAATGGGAATTACAGTGAAACATAACTGTTTAGCAGACCTGGAGAAAAAGCTGTGCTCAGCCCCGAGTGACCCAGTCTCTGTCCTAGTTAGACATGTTCTATTGGTCTTCGTGAGAAGACTCTGTGTCTAGAAATCTTTGGGTGAGACTAAACTTTTTAAAATAACATCACTGACATGTGGATGAGAGAATTGTTAAATTTTATAATCTACCTTTAATACTATGAAACAACGTGTCAAACAAAAAGTGTGGAACAACCAGATAGGCGGCTATTTAAAATCGCAGAAGTAACCATACAAGGAAATCAGTTGATCCTTGAGCTCAAACAAAACTATTTCAGACCATTAATGATGTTCACAGAGGGCATTCCAACAGGAACATCATAACAGAGTGAATGGTCTGTAATCATGAAATAAAATGGATATGTGAAAAAGATCTGTAGCATTGACAGGTTAAAGCAAGTGAAACGGTTCATTATCTTTGCAGAGAGAATATAGCTGTGGACCAACTCTAAATAAACTCTGATTCAAAGCATGTGGTCTGTACCTCCGACATGACTAGAGGATAGAAAATGGGCCCCTTTCACAAAACTGTAGGGTCTGTTTTAAGGAATGTTTAGTTTGTTTTTAATAAAGTTATCAGATTATAATACATTCATTGTTTAGGAGGTGGTTTTATGGTTAAATCTCATTCCTTAAAAAAAAAAAATTATTCTTTAAAACAGTCCTGATGGTTTTGGGATAGGGCTCAGTGTGTCACTTTTTGACTCTGGTTATGGAACTAAGAAAATGAAAGAACACAGCTCTGTTCTAAGTTTTAAGACAGTAACTCGAAGTGTACTGTCTCTGCAGCAGAAACAAAGTGACAACCTCAATATGGCATCCACATGAGGTCAGAGGTCAATCTCACATTGCCCATTACGTACAGCAAGCAGGGTTCAAATATGAAGACCATACCTAACTGTGTCAAAGAGAAAAGGCTTTGACACTGGCGGCAGAAGTTTTACAATTAACTGACACCTTCACTTTTCTTTACCAGGGGTGAGTCGGTGCACCGGATGAGGGACATGATGGTGCTGATACCGTTCCTGTTACTGTACACTGTAATTACAATACACAACGCTTAACGCCATGTTTGTGTTCCTGCTGTATGAACCTGCGTCCAAACCAAGCGACGACACCTGAAGCCTCAGTGTCTGAGGAAGATCTTTTTATGAACCTGCGTCCAAACCAAGCGACGACACCTGAAGCCTCAGTGTCTGAGGAAGATCTTTTTATGAACCTGCGTCCAAACCAAGCGACGGCACCTGAAGCCTCAGTGTCTGAGGAAGATCTTTTTATGAACCTGCGTCCAAACCAAGCGACGGCACCTGAAGCCTCAGTGTCTGAGGAAGATCTTTTTATGAACCTGCGTCCAAACCAAGCGACGGCACCTGAAGCCTCAGTGTCTGAGGAAGATCTTTTTATGAACCTGCGTCCAAACCAAGCGACGGCACCTGAAGCCTCAGTGTCTGAGGAAGATCTTTTTATGAACCTGCGTCCAAACCAAGCGACGACACCTGAAGCCTCAGTGTCTGAGGAAGATCTTTTTATGAACCTGCGTCCAAACCAAGCGACGACACCTGAAGCCTCAGTGTCTGAGGAAGATCTTTTTATGAACCTGCGTCCAAACCAAGCGACGACACCTGAAGCCTCAGTGTCTGAGGAAGATCTTTTTATGAACCTGCGTCCAAACCAAGCGACGACACCTGAAGCCTCAGTGTCTGAGGAAGATCTTTTTGTGAACCGATTTACACTGTATTTTTACAATGGTTTTGAAGGAAACTGTCAAACGACACAGAATGCAAGTTGCAATGTCTCAAAAGCAGAGATCAGTGAGGGCAGGGGGGAGAGCCTGCTTATTCTCGTTATTTACAGTATTCCAGCGTTTAATAATCATTAACAACATTGGAAGCTTACTTGTGCAACGTCACGTGAACTGCAGATATAAATCCAAATAACACAGGCCTACGTCTTGGTATTAAAATTCATGTTTAATGGTTTTGCCATACGTCTTATTTACCCCGTGCCAAAAACACACAACTCATCTCTGCTCTTAAATAATGACCTGTATTAGTATATGTTTGTTTAAGCAATATGAGCGATCGTTTACAATTTCTGTTTACCATCAGCTGAACAAAGTTCATTAATTATTTATTTTATACATTAGAATTTTTAACAATGTTTCTTACTGCAGCTCAAAGTTGTATTATTAAGAGCTGTCATTTGCTCAAAACATACTGGGAGTATAGCATCTACTATACTTGAGGATGTTTGTATTGTCTTAAAAACATTTTAAATTTTGAATTAGTGTAAGTAACTTACAGTGGTATTTCTCAAGTTTTTGTAAGCCTTCATTTTAAATCTTGATGGTGTACGATGTATACCGTGATATTAAGGTTACCATTTTTTTTTTTTTTTTGACGGTTATCACACCGCGCACATTTTACAGCGGTCCAGCCCTATTCTTTCACAATACCCACGATCAAGCTGGAGTGAAAGAATGACTAAATGCAGCTGTGTACGGAGTGCAAAGCCAATTCTGAAAGGGAAAACAAAAAGTCACATGACAGGTCAAAGTGAAGGACGCCTTTAGATTGCATCAGATGTCCTCTTTGATCAATTCAAAATTCCGTTGGCACACAGAACTATTTTGACGAATGCAGTAATATTTGTAAAAGTGGATTCACCCTTTGGCCAGCTGTCCCTCTCCCTCGCTCTCAGACAATTCAAAGTGAGCAGAGCAATCTGAGAAGACGACGCTATCCCCCTGCCATTGCCTGTCCAAGAGAAGAAAAAGCACAAAATGAAGCGAACACATTAACACCACACGTGCGCTCCGACTCTCTCAACCCTGAGGGTTACACGCTAATTACAGCACGGCTATCCTCACAGACGCTTTAAAAAGAACCAAATAACAAACACCATGAGAACTATGCTCAATGATTCAATGCTAATGCCATCTCACTACTTTTTAAAACACTATAAATGATAGCAGGAGCATTTTAAGACTAGCAGGGAATCTGCATGGATTGCTAAACAACTTCCATTAGGAGCTAATCCCAGGATAACAACATACAGGCAGTGCATGCAATCCGGGGCTACTCTCCAGTGATGCAAAGGGCTTTAAATAATGAATCATGTGACCAACAGATATCAAATGAACCCCTAAGGAACTCCCTGCAGGTACCTGTGAATGCTGTGCTCTAGATACTGTAGTAAAGTCATTGTAAACTCCACTCTCTGCAGGTACCTGTGAATGTTGTGCTCTAGATACTGTAGTAAAGTCATTGTAAACTCCACTCCCTGCAGGTACCTGTGAATGCTGTCCTCTAGATACTGTAGTAAAGTCATTGTAAACTCCACTCTCTGCAGGTACCTGTGAATGCTGTGCTCTAGATACTGTAGTAAAGTCATTGTAAACTCCACTCCCTGCAGGTACCTGTGAATGCTGTGCTCTAGATGCTGTAGTAAAGTCATTGTAAACTCCACTCCCTGCAGGTACCTGTGAATGCTGTGCTCTAGATACTGTAGTAAAGTCATTGCAAACTCCACTCCCTGCAGGTACCTGTGAATGCTGTCCTCTAGATACTGTAGTAAAGTCATTGTAAACTCCACTCCCTGCAGGTACCTGTGAATGCTGTGCTCTAGATACTGTAGTAAAGTCATTGTAAACTCCACTCCCTGCAGGTACCTGTGAATGCTGTGCTCTAGATACTGTAGTAAAGTCATTGTAAACTCCACTCACTGCAGCTCCTCCTCTCTGACCGCTCGTTCTCCAGCTCTCTGACACTCCAGCGTTCCCGGCAGCACGGTCACACTCTGGGATGCGCTGCCGACAGCATTCCCAAAACTGCTGGGAGAACAAGAATATTAACAATGTAGGGTCAGTACTGGGCCCCCCATGGATGCAAACAAAACATTACAGGGACATTTACATCATCCACATTTTCTTTATATTACATGTCTTAATCGTTTAACCCCTTCACAGCCAAGCGTTTGTCATGTCACTCCAATATTCATGCCAACCGTAATACTTCTTAAATGGACTCGCTGTACACCCTGGTTCTCAGAGCAATCCCTTTGCTATCTTGTGTAGTTCTAAAAATGTCAATTACATTGCTGTGCTTGGCTGATTTCAGAAACCGGTCTCCTATCCTGGAGCGGTCACATGTTCTCCAGGTGCTGTACCTTCTTATCATGCTTGCATTCATTCACAGTGGCTCTTTTGTGCAATTCACTTGTTTTATTTGTAAAGGTCTGTGTTATGGTGCTTTGACTAGGAGTGCAGGAGATGACCTGTACTGATGATTGTGATGACAATGGTGAAGATAAAGACACTGCTGGTCAGTGAGCCCGTCACGGCTTTACCCGGAGCTATGATAATGTAAAGACTCACTGAAGCTCCTCCACTCTCCTTTGTTTCCTCTCCTCTCGAATCTGTCGCTCAATCATTCCCTCCAGTGCTGTCAGGCTTCGGTTTCTCTTTAGATCTCTGTCCTGCTGGAGAGAGCGAGACAGAAAAGTCTTGATGAGTAAATCAAACAGAAAGCCACAACAAAATAGCCTAACCCTAACCCAAAATGAGCTTCTGTATGAGGACTAACAATCACACTATTCACAGGACAGACGCCTGCACATCTCCCCAGATGCTGCTGCTCATAAGAACTTTTGTTAAAGGATGTCCTTTGCCAGTTTTATTACCAATGCAGTTTAACAATGTGCAGTGCTCCACAATGAAACACGTAGGACAAGGCTAGTTAACTGAATCCGAATTACACACACACACACACACACACACAGACACACACAGACACACACACAGACACACACACACACACACACACTGATACACACACACACACACACACTGATACACACACACACACACACACTGATACACACACACGCACGCGCACGCGCACGCGCACGCACACGCACACGCACACGCACACACACACACACACACACACACACGTTCTCCCCAGGAATTCTGTACAGCAGGGCGGCAGAACATTATAGACGGGATCACTTAACGGAAAAATAAACTTGCCTTACCTTAAATATATAATACGACAAAGAATTTGAATAATATGTTGTCTTTCGCTGACTATATCTGGTTGTGCTTTATGTTCTACACTCTCTTTTTCATGACTGTTTTTTATTATGGTAAATTACCTTCTTATTTAGGCACGCTACGATTTGACTGGGGAAAGATAATGTAGGGTTATTGGAGTTAACAAAAAAAATGGTAACCTTTTCACTTCCTTTTTAGGGTAATTATTGAGGTTATTGCTTCATTTAAATGGTTTTCTTTATGTTAACTTTTCAGGGCATGTTGTTAATGGACATCTATTTTTGTTTTTCGCTGTTCTACATTTTTTTAATGCAACTAACTGTTCATTTTAACCATTTTTAAAAGAAAAGTGGTCATCTAGAAGCACAATCAGTCCTTATTGTTAAAGGCACAGCAGCATCCGCAAGACGGGCGGATCAGGTTTTTATTCAGCCACTTCGCCGGGTGATCCACCTGTCTGAAAACGCCTGGGGAGAACCTTCATTCATCCATTCATCCATCCATCCATCCATCCATCCATCCATCCATCCATCCATCCATCCATCCATCCATCCATCCATCAAATACCAGGATACAGAAGTGGCGGGTGAGGCACTGCAGTAGAGGGTAAAATGCAAGTGAAAAGTGATGGTGTGTATTGTGGTGGCGTGTGTCTCGGGACCCGGGGAGTAGAAATCATGAGTCCCTTCAACACACTTAATGAAAGCACCTGCACACTGTCTGTTTCAGCCCTTTATATGTTATGCAAAAAAAAAAAAAAGGACTGAAAGCAGCAAAGACTGAACAACCGTGTGATGAAATGGGAATGTATAAATACACTACTAACCGAAGTAAAGGGATCTCTGTGAGCTGGGATCCCCGGCACTCGCCTCTCAGTGAGTAGCTGCCTTTCTGAGGAGATGGTCATTGTCCAGTCCCCATTCCGTTCTAGGATCTCTCCGTCTGTAACACGACCAACATCTGAACTTCCACCTGAGACAGGAGCAGTCGAACCCACATCAACGACCAGCGAGGCTTTTCAATAACAGCAATGTAACAAATGCTTTGAAAAACATCTGCTGCCAACTGCTCTGAAGCAGACAAAACGTGTTTTCAGTGCTTGAAGTTGTGAGGAATCCTGTTTGTCTCTTACCTGGGTGACTCCAAGGCTCCTTTAGACCGGGGCTGTCATCTCCTATCTTCCACATTTCCAGAATGCCCTCTATCTGATTGTCCAGTCCGCACAGATCCACATCGCCCCCAAGTGGGGAGGCCCGGCCACTGCCCATGGTCTCTGGAACAAAATCAACAGCTGGAAAGGGATTTCACAGCTTAATGCATTTGTTTCTAGTGTGATACAACACAGACATTCTCATACCATCACTCAATTTGAACAAAGTACACACTTATACTCACTGCACAGTTTCACTGTTCACACAAATACCTATATAGCAGTTATTAATGTCAAATTCACGACATTGGAAGAATGGTTTTCCTTAATAAATTGAGCTCTTACACACCCCTTTAGAAATCAGAAGTACGGAAGCTCATTAGTGCCACAGAGACAAAAGGTATGTATTGCGTTATTACGAGATATTATTTTGCACTAAATAGATAGTTTTGGTCATTCACAGCACCCATGTCACTATTTATTCAGTCTCGTCGTTTTGCTTTAAAATGATAAACCAGTGCAAACTATTTATTGTAGGTAAGACACTGCTGCACTAGGACATCTTTATCCCTGATAAACTATCTCGTAACAATGCAATAACTATTGTGGAATAACACAATATTATCTCGTAATTTAACACAATAAACATGTTTGTTTTTTTTTATCTGCGGTACTAATCGGTACATAACTGTTCATTCACACATATAAAACCCTATCGTTAGACACGCATTCATTACTTTGTGTTTCTGAAGCAAAATAAAGTTAACAAATGTATTGCCCCGTCCCCAAATCAAACGCAAATACCCCGTCCCCACCACCACCACTAAAAATATAGATCTGGCATCAATATTCTGTGTACAGTTAGCACGTTCAAATCATAGTGATGGCTAAGTGACACAGCGGCTCGTTTAACTAAGAAAACAACTCGAAGATCAATCACTTATTTTAAAATATGTTTTTAGTGATGGTGTTGGGACTGGGTGTTTGATTTTTTTTTGTTTGGGGGGCGGGGGCAATACGTTTGTTGCTCTTATCCCTAATAGTCAGTTATACGTTATAAACTCTAAATAATGAATACGTGTCTCACTTCATGTTTTAACCCCATTTGAAGACTGAATATCGCATGAGTGTCTCACTGCAGCTGGATATAAACACAGGAGGGGGGACCTGGCAGGCAAGTGAAAAACCGCAAGCCTCGCCGCTTATGATACAGTGATCAAAATAACTAATTACTTACTGTGCCGCCGGAGATCAGCTCCAGTCGAAATCCTTTATTTGAGCCATATAATGTTATTTTGTTGTTCTTCTGTTCATAACGACGGAAGGTTTTTTTTTCACTTCATAAACCTGAACAGTGTGAGGCGAGCACCAGAATATGAGTACTTCCGGTGCTGCGCGGGTTTCTGTACCCCTTGGATCTGACGCGTGCGCAGATGGTGTTTTTAAAGATCGCTGCACGCACACGCGTCATAGTTTTGTGCCCGAGGCTCAGGTTTGCATTTCTGCTGCTGCGCTCGGCTAATAATGACACTGTTATTATTAATATAGAAAATCATATTAGGATGTTTAATCTTTGAGAAAAGATACAGTATTATCAAATATTTAAATATAACCCCTAAAAAAAACTAACAATTTAAACCTTTAATTAAACCTTTAAATTAGTAGGCTATTTGTTTAGGTTTTGATGTAGCTGCTACCAGTGTACATAACTGTAAATAACGGCGTTTTTTTGTAGGTTAAGAGAAATGGTGATTATTATTTAGCAAAGGGTAACGTTGCTAATTTTGTTTTCACTTTGAACAAACACGTGCTTGTGTTTGTCCCCCGCATAATAATGATCATATAGTGACCGGTTTAACTCCTTCATGCGAGTGAAGCTGCAGAGTAATATACAATAGCAGGGTTTAATCTATGGAGTGAAGCTGCAGAGGAATATGCAATAGCAGGGTTTAATCTATGGAGTGAAGCTGCAGAGTAATATACAATAGCAGGGTTTAATCTATGGAGTGAAGCTGCAGAGGAATATACAATAGCAGGGTTTAATCTATGGAGTGAAGCTGCAGAGTAATATACAATAGCAGGGTTTAATCTATGGGGTGAAGCTGCAGAGGAATATACAATAGCAGGGTTTAATCTATAGAGTGAAGCTGCAGAGTAATATACAATAGCAGGGTTTAATCTATGGGGTGAAGCTGCAGAGGAATATACAATAGCAGGGTTTAATCTATGGAGTGAAGCTGCAGAGTAATATACAATAGCAGGGTTTAATCTATGGAGTGAAGCTGCAGAGGAATATACAATAGCAGGGTTTAATCTATGGAGTGAAGCTGCAGAGGAATATACAATAGCAGGGTTTAATCTATGGAGTGAAGCTGCAGAGGAATATACAATAGCAGGGTTTAATCTATGGAGTGAAGCTGCAGAGTAATATACAATAGCAGGGTTTAATCTATGGAGTGAAGCTGCAGAGTAATATACAATAGCAGGGTTTAATCTATAGAGTGAAGCTGCAGAGTAATATACAATAGCAGGGTTTAATCTATGGAGTGAAGCTGCAGAGGAATATACAATAGCAGGGTTTAATCTATAGAGTGAAGCTGCAGAGTAATATACAATAGCAGGGTTTAATCTATAGAGTGAAGCTGCAGAGTAATATACAATAGCAGGGTTTAATCTATGGAGTGAAGCTGCAGAGGAATATACAATAGCAGGGTTTAATCTATAGAGTGAAGCTGCAGAGGAATATACAATAGCAGGGTTTAATCTATGGAGTGAAGCTGCAGAGGAATATGCAATAGCAGGGTTTAATCTATGGAGTGAAGCTGCAGAGGAATATACAATAGCAGGGTTTAATCTATGGAAATCTGTATCCCTTGACTTAGTAAGTCTATAAAAGACATATCATGCTAACAGCAAGTCCTTTGTGTTTAGACAGATCTAGATGACTGGACTGTGTTTAAGCCCCTGTCTTTCTAATAAATTAGAAAAAACAGTCCTCAATTTGCTGCAAAAATGGATTGTGAGGCGAACAGAAATGATTCTTTTTATACGGAGTAATACTTTACATAATGTCATAAAACATGAAGTCCGGCTTCTTGAAAATTTAAAAAAAATTCTTTATTTTCAGACAAACTCGAGACAAAAATGATCTAAACAAAGTAAACTTCTTCAAAGTAAATCCTTCTTGAGAAACTGTTTAATAAAATACATTCTTCTACAAAACAACTTTAAACTTTTTTTCTTAGAGCAACTCTCCTCGCCCCCTCACTCCCCATTCCTAGCAGAACTAACGGCTCTCAGACTAGGGGCTCTTATTTGATTCATGGAGCTAGCATAATTTACAATCAATTTACCACACAAGACTGGGGAGGAGGAAGGGCTGAGAGCAGATAAGGTGACAGGGAGGAGGAAGGGCTGAGAGCAGGTAATGTGACGGGGAGGAGGAAGGGCTGAGAGCAGGTACAGTGACGGAGGAGGATGGGCTGAGAGCAGGTAAGGTGACAGAGGAGGAAGGGCTGAGAGCAGGTAAGGTGACGGGTGGAGGAAGGGCTGAGAGCAGGTAAGGTGACAGGGAGGAGGAAGGGCTGAGAGCAGGTAATGTGACTGGGAGGAGGAAGGGCTGAGAGCAGGTACAGTGACAGGGAGGAGGAAGGGCTGAGAGCAGGTAAGGTGACGGGAGGAGGAAGGGCTGAGAGCAGGTAAGGTGACGGGTGGAGGAAGGGCTGAGAGCAGGTAAGGTGACGGAGGAGGAGGAAGGGCTGAGAGCAGGTAAGGTGACAGGGAGGAGGAAGGGCTGAGAGCAGGTACAGTGACGGAAGAGGAAGCGCTGAGAGCAGGTAAGGTGACGGAGGAGGAAGGGCTGAGAGCAGGTAAGGTGACGGAGGAGGAAGGGTTGAGAGCAGGTAAGGTGACGGAGGAGGAAGGGCTGAGCAGGTAAGGTGACAGGGAGGAGGAAGGGCTGAGAGCAGGTAAGGTGACAGGGAGGAGGAAGGGCTGAGAGCAGGTAAGGTGACGGGAGGAGGAAGGGCTGAGAGCAGGTAAGGTGACGGAGGAGGAAGGGCTGAGAGCAGGTAAGGTGACAGGGAGGAGGAAGGGCTGAGAGCAGGTAAGGTGACAGGGAGGAGGAAGGGCTGAGAGCAGGTACAGTGACAGGGAGGAGGAAGGGCTGAGAGCAGGTACAGTGACGGGAGGAGGAAGGGCTGAGAGCAGGTACAGTGTGAGGAGGAGGAAGGGCTGAGAGCAGGTACAGTGACACGGAGGAGGAAGGGCTGAGAGCAGGTAAGGTGACGGGAGGAGGAAGGGCTGAGAGCAGGTAAGGTGACAGGGAGGAGGAAGGGCTGAGAGCAGGTACAGTGACGGAGGAGGAAGGGCTGAGAGCAGGTAAGGTGACTGGGAGGAGGAAGGGCTGAGAGCAGGTAAGGTGACTGGGAGGAGGAAGGGCTGAGAGCAGGTAAGGTGACTGGGAGGAGGAAGTGCTGAGAGCAGGTACAGTGACAGGGAGGAGGAAGGGCTGATTGTGTTTCATCTGCTTGTATATGATATTGTTTTAAAAGGATTTCATTCTTGACGAGCATTCCCTGACACGTTGTTTTATTTAGTTATGCATGTAGAATGCCCTGGGAAACATTTTTATTTACAATTAAAAACCCATATTATTTCCTAATCTGTTTGGGTTGCTACATTATATTTCACCCCCCTCTGAGTGAGGTACAATCCTTAGATGTTCAGAGATGGGCAGTATGTTTGCTCCATAGGCGAATTTTGCCATACTAAACGCCCAGCAACATTTACAATTACGTAAATCTGATTATTTATATATATATATATATATATATATATATATATATATATATAATATATATATATATATATTATATAAACATGTTCTATACCGCCTATGTCTCTAGTTCACATTTCACCCCCACCCCTTTTTTTTATTGAGTTACAATCCTTAGATTGTTCATTAATGGGCGGTATGTGTGCTGCATTAGTCTTTTGTATTTTAAACACGTTTTATTCAGGGAGCTATTTGTGATATATTTTTAAAAAAGTAATTATTTTGATTATTTCTGAGCGGATGAGAAAGTACTTCAGGACATTGTCCATGTTATATTTAGGGCTTCTGTAACTCGACAGTGCTGGCACACTTAAACTGTCCCTTCTTTGCTTTGCTGTCTTCCACAATGAAATCGCGACGGTCTCGGCACATTCTTCTGGGGGTTTTGTGTGGAGGAATTTTTTTACATTTCGCCACAATTCTGTTTGAAATCCTCCGTATTTTCACTGTAATACAGTTTTAATTCCCGCTACGAGCCTCCATCCTGACTGTAATCTCGTTTTAAATCTCGCAAGCGGAGTCTCCAATAGAAAGGTAGCAATGTGCCGTCACTCGGTAGTCGGGGTGTGTTTAAAGTATTCAGAGCGAATCAATGACCGATGCAAGTCTATTTGAAATCGTTGTTTTTTTTTGTTTTTTTTTTAAGTTAACGTGCTCTGCTCCTATCGGAAGTTGCTTACTGTTGCACAGTCCCTACGAGCAGCTAAGATGGACGCCTGTGTCTCCGTGTCCTTCTTTCAAGACGAGCTCGCCTCTACCGTCCAGCATGCGGTCAAAGCGGCTGTGGACACACTCTTGCGTGAAATTACAAAAGTTGTCGGCAGCAAATTCACTGAATTGCGAGTGGAAATGGCTGGAAAGGAGAAAGAGAATGAAATTCTGAGGCTGAGATTGGAAATATCAGAGAGCGAGCTGAACGCTGTGCGAGATAACGCTGCAGATGCAGACATTAAACCACCGCTGATATTTCAAGGTAAGATTGATTCTTTTTTTTTATGTATGGCTTGGTCAGTCCAACACCTTAACTCACCTTTTTTGGGGAAGATCTTGGTTAGAATGTGTCTTATTAATTATATATACTCTTAATACAGTCAAACCTGCTCACGCGACCACATGGTCTAAGTGACCACTTTAAATTCCTCCCAATTATATTTGTGTTTTTATTAACTGTATAGCGACCACGTGTCTAGTATTAAACTGTATTCACGGCAGACTCACAACGGGACTTGGTGTGCAGGGTCGAAGTGCAGTGGAGTTGTAGTGTGAGAAAAGTATGGCGGTGAATTGTTGTGTCTGACTCCCGATGTGATTCCTATAAGGAAGCAAAGTTAGCCTTTTCAAACATGCACACCCGAGCCGAGCCGAGCCGAGCCGGACCCGGGCCGAGCCCCCAGTGTTCGCACTGTGGAACGTGACGTCAGATTCAGTGGCCCCGGGCGCACAGAGGAGAGCTGTGGGTTTGTTTTGAGATGAATGGACCCCGAGGTCGTACTGTCCGAAACGATAGTCTACCAAACGATTTCACAGGATTTGAGAAATATGGGACTAAATCGCAGAGCCAGGGCTTCATTTGAAAAGAAAGAGGTGTCGCGGCGCAAGCAATGACAATAATACCGACCCTAAGAACCGTACATTCAAAATCATAACACGTTTATATGAAAGAGTATTGTGATTTACACTCGCATCATATTCAAAGTAGTAGAACGTGCAGGAAAATTAAAGGCAACCGCTTAACAAATAAGAAATTTAAAAACCTGTATACACGTTTATATGGTTTTACATTTAAATGGTTTAAAAAAATTAAAAGGCATTCAGAGGACGTCCACAAGAACGACATTGAAAAAAATACGAACACGAACACGAACGTGGGTTTGACCCGCGACCTGCACCATTATCAGCGACGTGTGTGCAACATAAGCCGCTGGAAGATTACAAAAACAATTCATTAAACTTAGGCTAACTTAGTTGTTATCTTAGTATTATTCTCTATTCATTGAATTATATGCATTGGAAAAGGCGAGAGAGAACCAGATCATTATGTATTGTTTTGGTTTAATATATAGCAGGCTAATGATCCTATTGAAGTAGGCTGCAATATTTTTTTCATTAAAAACGTGTTCTTTGTTGAAATTAGTGTTCAGCTTTCATACTTCGTTGTGTACTACTCCATTTAATCAACCCAAGTAGTGTACGAAGTTGCTTGTATCGTTCATGACGTTTTTCAAATCAAGTAAGCTGATTTGTGTATAAAAAACGACAATAGAGTTGCAGCCAGTGTCATCTTACTTAGACACTCAAGATGAAATCGTAAAGTAATTTTAAAGTAGGCTGCAAACGTGGCAGCGGACTGTCTAATAATAACTTTAAAAACGTTACAGATAGTATTTGAAAAATGTCAGTAAACACTTAAGAAAAATAGATTTAAAGCAGGCTTATTCTAAAATCTAAAATCTAAACGTAACATCTTTAAAGAGATTTTTCTTTACAACTTGTTTTTATACATTTTTATACATTAATGTACGGTTTTTTTTTTTTTTTTTTTTTTTTAATGACCATATCGGTCGTGCAGGTCTGTGACCAAGAGTCCATTAAATCATAATATTTGATTATTTTGCCGCTGTGACCCGCTTTATTGTTAGGATTTTTGGTTTTATTGTAATCCTGTTTTATTTTTATTATTTTTTTTCACAACACTGTTTCCCGCTGTGGTTTAGTCTCGTATTTCTCAATTCCTGTGAAATCTTTTGGTAGACTTTATTGTTTGAGAAAGTACGAGTTAACCCCGTTAACTGCACCCCTGTTCATGAATGTGACTCTCGATCCAGTTGCTGTACTCTTTGTTGTATGCTTTTAGGATTTCGCATATCATGTGCCCAGTTATCTTTATTGGAGGTGTCCATGTTCTAATAGCATTACCACACGCTTAAACCCGCTCCTTCAGGCTCAAATGCTTCATTGAAATCTCAAATCAGAAATTTAAATTTCAGTCAGAACCTTTATCCATAAATAAAACCCAATTCATGAAACAATTCTAGGCTCAAATGTGAAATCCTGTTTTGAAACTGCTTGTAGATTCCTGTTGCTCTTCTAAACTACTAAAGCACCGTTTGTATTCATTTAAAAATGAACAAAATAAAAAAAACACCTCATGATTGTTCCATCGGAATGGCATCTGTCAGTAGCATTCTGACAAGGGCCTGGCTTTTTAGAGGAACCTAGCCAGTAAGTAAGAGGTTATAATTCTGTACAATTTTGTTTCCCACAGAGAGCCACGCTATCCCTGAACCTGAAGCACAGGAGGGGCCAAAGATGGAAGCAGTTTACACACAAGAGGAGTCCTTTGAGCAGGAGAGCCGTGGAAGTCTAATGCAGGTTACAGAGCTGGTGTTTGATAAAGATGAAGACGTCCCTCAACAGGAATGTGATCCTGTTAAAGAGGAATTCATAGAGCAGCAATGTGTCCCCATCGCAGACACAGAAAATAATGTCTGTACCCTTGAGGAGAACAAGCTGGGATCCAACCTGTGTGATGATCCTCCATCTGAATGTGAAGTGGGATTGAAACGTCATCGTGCAAAACAAGCTGCATTGAGCCGCCGAGTAATCCTGCAGAAACTGGGTACTGAACGCCAGCAGTGTGCTTGAGATTCATGTTCAAATCAGGGAGCTGCCCAACCACCATGTCAAAGGCTTGCTGCAGAACTGTCCTTGCTACTGAGGCCCCTGCTAGATGTTCAGTTAAACAATTTAGAACAGGGTTGGAACAAAGACCAGGAGTGGAAGGGCCAGCATTGGACTCCCTTGTGTCAGAGCTGTGCCTTTCCCCATTTCTGGTAGAGCAGGGGTGTGAAACTCCGTTCCTGGAGGGCCGCAGGGTCTTCTGGCTTTCGTTCTCTCCTAATTATTAATTGGACATGTTTAACACTTCTCTCCAGGTCTCAAAATGTTTCATGGCTAGTGTACCTGAGTCAAGTGCATTTTAAACCATCAACTGTAAAAGACCTTGAAAGATGTTAAATATGTCAAATTGGACAAATCATTTGATCAGTTAAGTTACTTGAGATCTTAAGTTGGAATGAAAACCAGAAGACCCTGCGTCCCTTGAGGACTGGAGATCGACGCCCCTGTGGTAGACTGTTTGCAGTTGTGCTGCTCCCACAGCTTTACAGAGCTGCAGGGATCACAAGCCTCGTCACTGGGTGATGCCAAATCCAATTGGGTTCCTTAGCATCACCTCAGTGCAGCACTTGCATATAAATCTGATCTACTTGTATTTGTAGGAGTGGTATTAGTGGGGTGGAAATCAGTGAGTGGTAAATGTGAGTGATGTTCTGAGGCTCTCGCACACCCATTTTATTCGGGGGGGGGGGGGGGGGGATCTGTGCCAAGCGTTGCAAGATAAAACCTGGAAAGGCTTTGTGAGGCTGTGAAAGGGAATCTGGGAATTGTAGGGCTTTGCTGTACAGAGATTTTACACACACTCTCAACAGTTATCTACAAAAAATCTCGATTCAGCTAGATTCAAATACACCCGCCCCTCGTTATATCAGCCCTCGCTGTACTGCGGATTCAGCTAGATTCAAATACACCCGCCCCTCGTTATATCAGCCCTCTCTGTACTGCGGATTCAGATAGATTCAAATACACCCACCCCTCGTTATATCAGCCCTCTCTGTACTGCGGATTCAGATAGATTCAAATACACCCGCCCCTCGTTATATCAGCCCTCGCTGTACTGCGGATTCAGATAGATTCAAATACACCCGCCCCTCGTTATATCAGCCCTCGCTGTACTGCGGATTCAGATAGATTCAAATACACCCGCCCCTCGTTATATCACCCCTCTCTGTACTGCGGATTCAGATAGATTCAAATACACCCACCCCTCGTTATATCAGCCCTCGCTGTACTGCGGATTCAGCTAGATTCAAATACACCCACCCCTCGTTATATCAGCCCTCGCTGTACTGCGGATTCAGATAGATTCAAATACACCCACCCCTCGTTATATCAGCCCTCGCTGTACTGCGGATTCAGATAGATTCATATACACCCGCCCCCCCCGTTATATCAGCCCTCGCTGTACTGCGGATTCAGATAGATTCAAATACACCCGCCCCTCGTTATATCAGCCCTCGCTGTACTGCGGATTCAGATAGATTCAAATACACCCGCCCCTCGTTATATCAGCCCTCGCTGTACTGCGGATTCAGATAGATTCAAATACACCCACCCCTCGTTATATCAGCCCTCGCTGTACTGCGGATTCAGCTAGATTCAAATACACCCACCCCTCGTTATATCGCCCCTCGCTGTACTGCGGATTCAGATAGATTCAAATACACCCACCCCTCGTTATATCACCCCTCGCTGTACTGCGGATTCAGATAGATTCAAATACACCCCCCCCTCGTTATATCGCCCCTCGCTGTACTGCGGATTCAGATAGATTCAAATACACCCACCCCTCGTTATATCAGCCCTCGCTGTACTGCGGATTCAGATAGATTCAAATACACCCACCCCTCGTTATATCAGCCCTCGCTGTACTGCGGATTCAGATAGATTCAAATACACCCACCTCTCGTTATATCAGCCCTCGCTGTACTGCGGATTCAGATAGATTCAAATACACCCACCCCCTCGTTATATCAGCCCTCGCTGTACTGCGGATTCAGATAGATTCAAATACACCCACCCCTCGTTATATCAGCCCTCGCTGTACTGCGGATTCAGATAGATTCAAATACACCCGCCCCTCGCTATATCAGCCCTCGCTGTACTGCGGATTCAGATAGATTCAAATACACCCGCCCCTCGCTGTACTGCGGATTCAGATAGATTCAAATACACCCGCCCCTCGTTATATCAGCCCTCGCTGTACTGCGGATTCAGATAGATTCAAATACACCCGCCCCTCGTTATATCGCCCCTCGCTGTACTGCGGATTCAGATAGATTCAAATACACCCACCCCTCGTTATATCAGCCCTCGCTGTACTGCGGATTCAGATAGATTCAAATACACCCGCCCCTCGTTATATCAGCCCTCGCTGTACTGCGGATTCAGATAGATTCAAATACACCCGCCCCTCGTTATATCAGCCCTCGCTGTACTGCGGATTCAGATAGATTCAAATACACCCACCCCTCGTTATATCAGCCCTCGCTGTACTGCGGATTCAGATAGATTCAAATACACCCGCCCCTCGTTATATCAGCCCTCGCTGTACTGCGGATTCAGATAGATTCAAATACACCCACCCCTCGTTATATCAGCCCTCGCTGTACTGCGGATTCAGATAGATTCAAATACACCCACCCCTCGTTATATCAGCCCTCGCTGTACTGCGGATTCAGATAGATTCAAATACACCACCCCTCGTTATATCAGCCCTCGCTGTACTGCGGATTCAGATAGATTCAAATACACCCACCCCTCGTTATATCAGCCCTCGCTGTACTGCGGATTCAGATAGATTCAAATACACCACCCCTCGTTATATCAGCCCTCTCTGTACTGCGGATTCAGATAGATTCAAATACACCCACCCCTCGTTATATCAGCCCTCGCTGTACTGCGGATTCAGATAGATTCAAATACACCACCCCTCGTTATATCAGCCCTCTCTGTACTGCGGATTCAGATAGATTCAAATACACCCACCCCCTCGCTGTACTGCGGATTCAGATAGATTCAAATACACCCACCCCTCGTTATATCAGCCCTCGCTGTACTGCGGATTCAGATAGATTCAAATACACCCACCCCCTCGTTATATCACCCCTCTCTGTACTGCGGATTCAGATAGATTCAAATACACCCACCCCTCGTTATATCAGCCCTCTCTGTACTGCGGATTCAGATAGATTCAAATACACCCCCCCTCGTTATATCAGCCCTCGCTGTACTGCGGATTCAGATAGATTCAAATATTCAATTTAAACAGGGTAAAAAAAACTAACAAACAAAAAAGCACATCCTTCCCGTTTCTTTCTTTTTCTTTCTTTCTTTCTTTCTTTCTTTCTTTCTTTCTTTCTTTCCCTCGAGGAACCTAGCCAGTAAGTAAGAGGTTATAATTCTGTACAATTTTGTTTCCCACAGAGAGCCACACTATCCCTGAACCTGAAGCACAAGAGGGGCCAAAGATAGAAGCAGTTTACACACAAGAGGAGTCCTTTGAGCAGGAGAGCCGTGGAAGTCTAATGCAGGTTACAGAGCTGGTGTTTGATAAAGATGAAGACGTCCCTCAACAGGAATGTGATCCTGTTAAAGAGGAATTCATTGAGCAGCAATGTGTCCCCATCGCAGACACAGAAAATAATGTCTGTACCCTTGAGGAGAACAAGCTGGGATCCAACCTGTGTGATGATCCTCCATCTGAATGTGAAGTGGGATTGAAACGTCATCGTGCAAAACAAGCTGCATTGAGCCGCCGAGTAATCCTGCAGAAACTGGGTACTGAACGCCAGCAGTGTGCTTGAGATTCATGTTCAAACCAGGGGGAGCTGCTCAACCACCATGTCAAAGGCTTGCTGCAGAACTGTCCTTGCTACTGAGGCCCCTGCTAGATGTTCAGTTAAACAATTTAGAACAGGGTTGGAACAAAGACCAGGAGTGGAAGGGCCAGCATTGAACTCCCTTGTGTCAGAGCTGTGCCTTTCCCCATTTCTGGTAGAGCAGGGGTGTGAAACTCCGTTCCTGGAGGGCCGCAGGGTCTTCTGGCTTTCGTTCTCCTAATTATTTTATTAATTGAACACGTTTAACACTTCTCTCCAGGTCTCAAAATGTTTCATGGCTAGTGTACCTGAGTCAAGTGCATTTTAAACCATCAACTGTAAAAGACCTTGAAAGATGTTAAATATGTCAAATTGGACAAATAATTTGATCAGTTAAGTTACTTGAGATCTTAAGTTGGAATGAAAACCAGAAGACCCTGCGTCCCTCGAGGACTGGAGATCGACGCCCCTGTGGTAGACTGTTTGCAGTTGTGCTGCTCCCACAGCTTTACAGAGCTGCAGGGATCACAAGCCTCATCACTGGGTGATGCCAAATCCAATGGGGTTCCTTAGCATCACCTCAGTGCAGCACTTGCATATAAATCTGATCTACTTGTATTTGTAGGAGTGGTATTAGTGGGGTGGAAATCAGTGAGTGGTAAATGTGAGTGATATTCTGAGGCTCTCGCACACCCATTTTATTCGGGGGGGGGGGGGGGGGGGGTTCTTTGCGTTGCAAGATAAAACCTGGAAAGGCTTTGTCAGGCTGTGAAAGGGAATCTGCGAATTGTAGGGCTTTGCTGTACAGAGATTTTACACACACTCTCAACAGTCATCTACAAAAAATCTCGATTCAGCTAGATTCAAATACACCCGCCCCTCGTTATATCAGCCCTCTCTGTACTGCGGATTCAGATAGATTCAAATACACCCCCCCCTCGTTATATCACCCCTCTCTGTACTGCGGATTCAGATAGATTCAAATACACCCGCCCCTCGTTATATCAGCCCTCGCTGTACTGCGGATTCAGATAGATTCAAATACACCCACCCCTCGTTATATCAGCCCTCGCTGTACTGCGGATTCAGATAGATTCAAATACACCCCCCCCCTCGTTATATCAGCCCTCGCTGTACTGCGGATTCAGATAGATTCAAATACACCCACCCCTCGTTATATCAGCCCTCGCTGTACTGCGGATTCAGATAGATTCAAATACACCCACCCCTCGTTATATCAGCCCTCGCTGTACTGCGGATTCAGATAGATTCAAATACACCCACCCCTCGTTATATCAGCCCTCGCTGTACTGCGGATTCAGATAGATTCAAATACACCCACCCCTCGTTATATCAGCCCTCGCTGTACTGCGGATTCAGATAGATTCAAATACACCCACCCCTCGTTATATCAGCCCTCTCTGTACTGCGGATTCAGATAGATTCAAATACACCCGCCCCTCGTTATATCAGCCCTCTCTGTACTGCGGATTCAGATAGATTCAAATACACCCACCCCTCGTTATATCAGCCCTCTCTGTACTGCGGATTCAGATAGATTCAAATATTCAATTTAAACAGGGTAAAAAAAAAAAAAAGCACATCCTCCTGGTTTTTTGTTTTCCGCTTTAATGACACGTTGACATCATTCTTGCCGTCACTCAAACTTGCGGGACACTAATTGATAAATGAATCCGTCTCAAGCAACCAATCACTGAACCGCTCGTTCACTTGTGTCTTCAACACAGGGACAGAGGCAGGCAAGAGGAGAAAATAGCCGTGAATTCTATGAAAATAGCCGTGAATTCTATGAAAATAGCCGTGAATTTTTCCTGGCTTTTATCTACATTCCTGAATATGCTGGACAATAACCTTAGTCTCTCCTTTCTTTCTTTGTAGATGAAGGAGAATATGACTCCACTCCATCACCCCACTGCAAAAACTCTTCTAGTGGCAAACCACAGTGCAAGAAACGCAGAGAGACGACACCCCAAGAAGAAAATGTGAAGACGTTGAGAACTCTCTCCGTTAAACTTCCTTTACAAGACAGACACCGACATGCTGTGGAGAGCACAGAGACGGGACATTCTGTGTGTTTTAACAATAGTGAAACCCAGGGCACCTTGAAGACCTTGCCTCATTCTATTACAGGTCAACTAGGCTCTCCTACAAATCCCACACGAGGGACTGCATTAACTTGTGCCGATTGTGGGAAGAGTTTCAAACGTTTATCACGGCTTAAAATACACCAGCGCGTTCACACAGGAGAGAAACCTCATCACTGTGCTGACTGTGGAAAGAGATTCAGTCATTTAGGAAATCTTAAAACCCACCAGCGCATTCACACTGGAGAGAAACCTTATCACTGTGCTGAATGTGGAAAGAGATTCAGTGATTTAGTAAATTTTAAAAGACACCAGCGTGTTCACACAGGAGAGAAACCGTATCACTGTGCTGACTGTGGAAAGAGATTCAGTCATTTAGTAAATCTTAAAACCCACAAGCTCCTTCACACTGGAGAGAAACCTCATCACTGCACGCAGTGTGGGAAGAGTTTCACGCAGCTAGGAGGTCTTCGAGATCACCAGCACGTTCACACGGGAGAGAAACCTCATCGCTGCACTGTTTGTGGGAAATGTTTCGCACAGTTAAGAAGGCTTAAAACCCACCAGCGCATTCACACAGGAGAGAAACCTTATCACTGTACTGAGTGTGGGAAGAGTTCCACACAGCTAGGAAGCCTTTGATATCACCAGCGCGTTCACAGGGATCAATTTTCTTTCAAGGTTTTGTAAAAATGTTAATACCACACAAACTACTAAGATGAGCACCATCTCAAACTCATGGTAAAGTGTGTGTCTGCTGGTTTTCATTCCATCTGAGTTATCAGTTACTTACTTAAGCCCTTAATGGAACTAATGATATGCTTTAATTAGGAAAGAGGAAGTTTGGGGCAAAAGGAGGCGGGACAAGCATTTTTTCTATTGTCAAGGATTTTTTTTTCTTTGGTATTGAAATCGCTTGTTTCTTCTGTATAATTTGTAATATTATGAAGGGAGGGACATTTCTGTCCTATACCCTTGTAATATTTGTACATGCATACAACAACGTTTTATGTTGAATTAAGTTTTTATATAACTAATGGTAAATGTTGTTTACTGTTAATACAATGTTACTGTAACTATACTATAAAAGTACTGTCTCCAGGAAATTCAATTGATTCATTTTCACTTTTAAATGTCTTATCACATGAAATAAACAAAACCGTTTTGCAAATGTTTATATACTTTACATTTTATAAAATGCATAAAAATACAATTGAAAACCTCACAATGCAATAAATAACTGACTTTGGTATGTAGTCAAATAAATAAACACATGCAACTATTTCAATTGAATGAAATGTTTTCTAAAATCAAACTATAACAGCGGATTTGCTGTTAGCCACGTGGCTGAAGAGTAATGCTGGTTCCAGGGATCAACCACACCACAGACTCCGTAGCACATCAACACACCCCACAGCCACGATGCCCTTAGAAACCAAATACAGTGGAGTGATTACACCGTGTAACAATTTATTTATTTATTTTTTTTGGTTCCTGGGTAGTAAGTGTTATTTCCTAATTGCTTATGCCTCAAAAGTATAGAAAATGGCTATTATTCCCCACAAACTTTGCTTTTGTGACCAGGACAGTGATATTTTGAAATGTACCTATTTCCAATGAGAAAACGGGCAAATTTGTCTTTTCGTTCACATAAAGTCAGAAAAAAACAACATATGAATCCAAATTAACATGTATTTATACTAAAGTAATACAAAAATGACTACAAAAGATTTAGAAGCGAGTAGTTTTTTTCGAGATTTACGATTATACTGTAAATCACTTTCACGAATCAGCCCCCAAATGTAGTCTCCCATCATGTTCTCGTTATACTGTCCTTGGTAGCGGCGTTCAAAGTCCAGTATATCCTGGTGGAAGCGCTCGCCTTGCTCCTCCGAGTACGCTCCCATGTTCTCCTTGAATTTATCAAGATGAGCATCAAGGATATGGACTTTGAGGGACATCCTACAGCCCATTGTGCCGTAGTTCTTCACCAGAGTCTCAACCAGCTCCACATAGTTTTCGGCCTTGTGATTGCCCAGGAAGCCCCGAACCACTGCGACAAAGCTGTTCCAAGCCGCTTTCTCCTTACTAGTAAGCTTCTTCGGGAATTCATTGCACTACAGGATCTTCTTTATCTGTGGTCCGACGAAGACACCGGCTTTGACCTTTGCCTCAGACAGCTTAGGGAAGAAGTCTTGAAGGTACAGCACCTTCCGGGGGTCCACCAGTGGCTCCCACTTGACGTTGTTCCCGCCTGTGGTAGTGCGCCTTGGTGTCCCTGCTGTCCCAAAGGCAAAGATAGCAGGGAAACTTGGTAAAACCGCCTTGGAGACCCATCAGGAATGCCACCATTTTGAAGTCTCCTTTGACCTCCCAGCCGTACTCATCATACTTCAAGGTGTCCAGCAAGGTCTTGATGCTGTTGTAATCCTCTTTGAGGTGCACCGAGTGAGCCAGGGGAAGAGACGGGTACTTGTTACCATTATGGAGCAGGGACACCAAGGCGCACTACCACAGGCGGGACTGGCCACAGCAGACCGAGTTCTCCTTGGGGAGGAACAACGTCAAGTGGGAGCCACTGGTGGACCCCCGGAAGGTGCTGATGCCACCACTGCACATCAAATTGGGCCTTATGAAACAATTTGTCAGAGCTCTAGATAAGGAGTCGGCAGCCTTCAAGTACCTTCAAGACTTCTTCCCTAAGCTGTCTGAGGCAAAGGTCAAAGCCGGTGTCTTCGTCGGACCACAGATAAAGAAGATCCTGGAGTGCAATGAATTCCCCAAGAAGCTCACTAGTAAGGAGAAAGCGGCTGGGAACAGCTTTGTCGCAGTGGTTCAGGGCTTCCTGGGCAATCACAAGGCCGAAAACTATGTGGAGCTGGTTGAGACTCTGGTGAAGAACTACGGCACAATGGGCTGTAGGATGTCCCTCAAAGTCCATATCCTTGATGCTCATCTTGATAAATTCAAGGAGAACATGGGAGCGTACTCGGAGGAGCAAGGCGAGCGCTTCCACCAGGATATACTGGACTTTGAACGCCGCTACCAAGGACAGTATAACGAGAACATTAAGAGTATTAAGAGTACAGTTCATGTCCCCCCCCCCCCCCCCCCGAGTAAGAGGTGGTGTGTGTGCACATCAGGTAGGGAAGAAAGAAAGTTAGCGAAAAACTGACTGTCATCCCAATTAGGAGCATAGACATTAGCTAAAATTAACGGGGTGTTATAAAGAGTACCTGTGACAACAACATAACGACCATTTGGGTACATACATATACACATACACACATATACATACATACATATATATACACACACATATATACATATACACACATACATACATATATACATACATATGCACATACATACATATATATACACATACACACACATGCACATATATATATATACATATACACACACACACACACACACACACATACATACACATACATATCCATATAAGCACATAAAATAGTAATACTGGAAAATCCATTACAGACAGTTGAGAGTAGCAAACTTAACCAACAACCCAATAACACCACTGGAGCGATAGCTGCAAAGCATGCCCACACAGACCAGCAAAACCCGTGTTCTCCGTGGCACCAAAACTAAATTCGCTGGGATACATTGCATTGACGCGCCGTTTGCAAGTCAGTCTGATGCGTACATTTCAACCATAACAGTAATGCCTTCAATTTAGGTGAACATTCATTTTACCGAAGGAATACACACACACAAATGAAAAAAAAAAATACAACCCACAACCATACATACACAAAAAATAATAATGAGAAACAAAAAAGACATTTATATTTCTGTATAACGCCGGTATATTTAAATGATATTAAGTCCGCAATTACCGTACTGTATTTACTCTGTGCATTTTAGCTTAGGGAGGATCTCTCTTGAATAAAAGTCCCTTGCTGCTTCTGGGGTATCGAAGATTTGATCAGTTCCATTGAATGAAACGCGGAGACGTGCTGGATGTAATAGGCCATACCTTACCTTCGCACCACGGAGAAGCGCCCTCACTTCATTATAAGCAGCTCTGCGCTTTAGCAAATCAGCACTAAAACCGGGGAAAATGAAGACTCTCTTTCTGCGGAAGGTGAGCTGCCCCTTCTCCCTTGACAAACGCAGAAGCCGCTCTTTAACCTGAAAATGGTGAACTCTCAAAATGAAAGGCCTTGGGCGCTCTCCCTCTCGTGGTCTCGCAGCCGAGGAGCGATGCGCCCTATCCAGAACAGGGGGGGAGTCCAGGCACTCCTGCCCAAACACTTCTTGAAAGAAGCTCGACATAAACTCTGTTGGTCTGCCTTCCTCCATCCCCTCCGGGATTCCGACGACGCGCAGATTATTTCTCCTACTTTGGTTCTCCAGGTCGTCAATTTTAGCAAGGAGCTTGTTATTTTCAGAAGCAAGCAAGTTGCAGGCTGATTCAACCCCAGCAAGGCGGGCATCGAACACATTCATGGAGCCCTCCACCTCTCTAACTTTTTCAGAGCACTCAGACAACGCGGCTTTAATGGGAGCAATTGCCGATTGAATTTCGGATCTAAGCATAGCAATCTCATCTCGGATAACTTCCCTGACGATCCTGCGGAAATCGTCAAGCATGGTGGAGCTGTAGCCGGGCCCCCCTCCGCTTTCTCCTGCAACAGCGCTCGGCCCAGGAGCAGGTGTACCTGGATCAGCAGCCATCGATTTTTTGCTTGACGGCTTTGGTGGCATTACAAAGTAAGTATGACTGACAGCCATGGATATATCAAATAAAATAGCAGATATAACGTTAAACGTATTAAGGCAAACAAAAAGCAACGTTTTAAAAGAACGATTTTAAAGGATTGCTAAAGATTATTTTAAAAGATTCAGGAACTCCTGCTTTACACCTCTACTCCATATTAGGCCCCCAAGTGGTCTCAAAACTACTCACTTCTAAATCTTTTGTAGTCATTTTTGTATTACTTTAGTATAAATACATGTTAATTTGGATTCATATGTTGTTTTTTTCTGACTTTATGTGAACGGAGACACAAATTCGCCTGTTTTCTCATTGGAAATAGGTAAATTTCAAAATATCACTGTCCTGGTCACAAAAGCAAAGTTTGTGGGGAATAATAGCCATTTTCTATACTTTTGAGGTATAAGCAATTAGGAAATAACACTTACTACCCAGGAACAAAAATTGTGTTACATAGTGTTAAACACAATCAAATAGGGCACATAACGCAATACATAACCACACAAGTGCCCAGCGTACATGCAGTAAAATACACATGAAATGGTCACTTTACACGGCTGACGTCAATGTAATTACAGAATTGTGTAATTAAACATCAATGTAAAAAATATATATAATTGCTGCGATACATGAAAGGGGAAATAGACGCACAAAGGTGTCTTAACTGCAGGGGAAAACAAAAAGGCCATTAGCTGGCAAACTAGGATTAGTAAATGGGATGAAGAGTGTAGCATGAATGCGTCAGGCTCCACTAACAATGGGTGAGAGTTTAACTCCAGTAACAATCTGATTGTGTTTGATGTAATATACCCCTATATTTCGAATGGCTGTAGATGTGAACGTGAATTACATAAAACGCAATTCAAAATAAACACAATTGTTCCCCGCTGCCCTGCGTGGCTCCACCTGCCTCCCTGCAGAGAGAGGAGCCCACTGCACCCCACACCGAGAGCGAATTGGGAGTGGCTGGGGACAAACTCAACCCTGCCACTCCGATAAACCCAGGCTGGAAGAACTACAGGTAAACCCTCCCTCCTTTTCAACAGCCAATTAGCAGCCCTCATGTGCAGCAGAGGCAGCTTGTTTTTCGGGAATGAAAACAATATGTCAATTGCAGTAAAAACGAATACCCAACACTATTTAGTTCTAACCCTATTAAATAACTTTGTTATTACTATTTAATCATTTTTAAACGAAGCTGTAGTAATATTTTTAACAAATACACCGAAAGCATTGCAACGGCATAAATAACAATTTAACACAAGAAAAAAACAAACACAGGAATCACATCATTAAATGGTCTGTCAATTGGACCAGACTTTTCAGCCTGCTTTTTTTTTTTTTTATCAGTCGCTTCTGCTTTTTCGATGGTCAACCACTCATCCTTGGGTGGCTGCCGGGAGCATGAGGACAGCATCTCTGCCCCCGAAACTGTGTGAGTCCCACTGAACTCGTGGGCTGCTTGCAGACACGACATGAATACCCCTTCCAAGGGTTCTGGGCTTCAGCCGATCCACTCCTCCTCTTCCTCCACAGCGTTGTTCAAGAAAAGCTGGTAGTCACAGTGACCGCAGGAGGAGAGGATGCTGATGCAGGAGGAGCGGATGCTGATGCAGGAGGAGCGGATGCTGATGCAGGAGGAGCGGATGCTGATGCAGGAGGAGTGGATGCTGATGCAGGAGGAGCGGATGTTGATGCAGGAGGAGCGGATGGTGATGCAGGAGGAGCGGATGCTGATGCAGGAGGAGCGGATGTTGATGCAGGAGGAGCGGATGCTGATGCAGGAGGAGCGGATGCTGATGCAGGAGGAGCGGATGCTGATGCAGGAGGAGCGGATGCTGATGCAGGAGGAGCGGATGCTGATGCAGGAGGAGCGGATGTTGATGCAGGAGGAGCGGATGCTGATGCAGGAGGAGTGGATGCTGATGCAGGAGGAGCGGATGGTGATGCAGGAGGAGCGGATGGTGATGCAGGAGGAGCGGATGCTGATGCAGGAGGAGCGGATGTTGATGCAGGAGGAGCGGATGCTGATGCAGGAGGAGCAGATGCTGATGCAGGAGGATCGGATGCTGATGTAGGAGGAGTGGATGCTGATGCAGGAGGATCGGATGCTGATGTAGGAGGAGTGGATGCTGATGCAGGAGGAGCGGATGCTGATGCAGCGACAGCAGGAGGAGCAGATGCTGATGCAGGAGGAGCGGATGCTGATGCAGGAGGAGTGGATGCTGATGCAGGAGGAGCGGATGCTGATGCAGGAGGAGCGGATGCTGATGCAGGAGGAGCGGATGCTGATGCAGGAGGAGCATATGCTGATGCAGCGACAGCAGGAGGAGCAGATTCTGATGCAGGAGGAGCGGATGCTAATGCAGGAGGAGCGGATGCTGATGCAGGAGGAGCGGATGCTGATGCAGGAGGAGCGGATGCTGATGCAGGAGGAGCGGATGCTGATGCATGAGGAGCGGATGCTGATGCAGGAGGAGCGGATGCTGATGCAGGAGGAGCGTATGCTGATGCATGAGGAGCGGATGCTGATGCAGGAGGAGCGGATGCTGATGCAGGAGGAGCGGATGCTAATGCAGGAGGAGCGGATGCTGATGCAGGAGGAGCGTATGCTGATGCAGGCGGAGCGGATGTTGATGCAGGAGGAGCGGATGCTGATGCAGGAGGAGCAGATGCTGATGCAGGAGGATCGGATGCTGATGTAGGAGGAGCGGATGTTGATGCAGGAGGAGCGGATGTTGATGCAGGAGGAGCAGATGCTAATGCAGGAGGAGCGGATGCTGATGCAGGAGGATCGGATGCTGATGTATGAGGAGCGGATGGTGATGCAGGAGGAGTAGATGGTGATGCAGGAGGAGCGTATGCTGATGCAGGAGGAGCGGATGCTGATGCAGCGACAGCAGGAGGAGCAGATGCTGACGCAGGAGGAGCGGATGCTGATGCATGAGGAGCGGATGGTGATGCAGGAGGAGCAGATGGTGATGCAGGAGGAGCGTATGCTGATGCAGGAGGAGCGTATGCTGATGCAGGAGGAGCGGATGCTGATGCATGAGGAGCGGATGCTGATGCAGGAGGAGCAGATGCTGATGCAGCGTCAGCAGGAGGAGCGGATGCTGTTGCAGGAGGAGCGGATGCTAATGCAGGAGGAGTGGATGCTGATGCAGGAGGAGCAGATGCTGATGCAGGAGGAGCGGATGCTGATGCAGGAGGAGCGGATGCTGATGCATGAGGAGCGGATGCTGATGCAGGAGGAGCGGATGCTGATGCAGGAGGAGCGGATGCTGATGCAGGAGGAACATATGCTGATGCAGCGACAGCAGGAGGAGCGGATGCTGATGCAGGAGGAGCGGATGCTGATGCATGAGGAGCAGATGCTGATGCAGGAGGAGCGGATGCTGATGCAGGAGGAGTGGATGGTGATGCAGGAGGAGTGGATGCTGATGCAGGAGGAGCGGATGCTGATGCAGGAGGAGCAGATGCTGATGCATGAGGAGCGGATGCTGATGCAGGAGGAGCAGATGCTGATGCAGGAGGAGCGGATGCTGATGCAGGAGGAGTGGATGGTGATGCAGGAGGAGTGGATGCTGATGCAGGAGGATCGGATGCTGATGCATGAGGAGCAGATGCTGATGCAGGAGGAGCGGATGCTGATGCAGGAGGAGTGGATGGTGATGCAGGAGGAGTGGATGCTGATGCAGGAGGAGCGGATGCTGATGCAGGAGGAGTGGATGCTGATGCAGGAGGAGCGGATGTTGATGCAGGAGGAGCGGATGGTGATGCAGGAGGAGCGGATGCTGATGCAGGAGGAGCGGATGTTGATGCAGGAGGAGCGGATGCTGATGCAGGAGGAGCAGATGCTGATGCAGGAGGATCGGATGCTGATGTAGGAGGAGTGGATGCTGATGCAGGAGGATCGGATGCTGATGTAGGAGGAGTGGATGCTGATGCAGGAGGAGCGGATGCTGATGCAGCGACAGCAGGAGGAGCAGATGCTGATGCAGCGACAGCAGGAGGAGCGGATGCTGATGCAGGAGGAGTGGATGGTGATGCAGGAGGAGCGGATGCTGATGCAGGAGGAGTGGATGGTGATGCAGGAGGAGTGGATGCTGATGCAGGAGGAGCGGATGCTGATGCAGGAGGAGCGGATGCTGATGCAGGAGGAGTGGATGCTGATGCAGGAGGAGCGGATGCTGATGCAGGAGGAGCGGATGCTGATGCAGGAGGAGCGGATGCTGATGCAGGAGGAGCGGATGCTGATGCATGAGGAGCGGATGCTGATGCAGGAGGAGCGGATGCTGATGCAGGAGGAGCGGATGCTGATGCAGGAGGAGCGGATGCTGATGCAGGAGGAGCGGATGCTGATGCAGGAGGAGTGGATGGTGATGCAGGAGGAGTGGATGCTGATGCAGGAGGAGCGGATGCTGATGCAGGAGGAGCGGATGCTGATGCAGGAGGAGCGGATGCTGATGCAGGAGGAGCGGATGCTGATGCAGGAGGAGTGGATGGTGATGCAGGAGGAGTGGATGCTGATGTAGGAGGAGCGGATGCTGATGCAGGAGGAGCGGATGCTGATGTAGGAGGAGCGGATGCTGATGCAGGAGGAGAGGATGCTGATGCAGGAGGAGTGGATGCTGATGCAGGAGGAGCGGATGCTGATGCAGGAGGAGCGGATGCTGATGCAGGAGGAGAGGATGCTGATGCAGGAGGAGCGGATGCTGATGCAGGTGGAGTGGATGGTGATGTAGGAGGAGCGGATGCTGTTGCAGGAGGAGCGGATACTGATGCAGGAGGAGCGGATGCTGATGCAGTGACAGCAGGAGGAGCAGATGCTGATGCAGGAGGAGAGGATGCTGATGCAGGAGGAGCGGATGCTGATGCAGCAACAGCAGGAGGAGAGGATGCTGATGCAGGAGGAGCGGATGCTGATGCAGGAGGAGCGGATGCTGATGCAGCAACAGCAGGAGGAGAGGATGCTGATGCAGGAGGAGCGGATGCTGATGCAGCAACAGCAGGAGGAGAGGATGCTGATGCAGGAGGAGCGGATGCTGATGCAGGAGGAGCGGATGCTGATGCAGGAGGAGTGGATGGTGATGTAGGAGGAGCGGATGCTGATGCAGGAGGAGCGGATACTGATGCAGGAGGAGCGGATGCTGATGCAGGTGGAGTGGATGGTGATGTAGGAGGAGCGGATGCTGATGCAGGAGGAGCGGATACTGATGCAGAAGGAGCGGATGCTGATGCAGGAGGAGCGGATGCTGATGCAGGAGGAGCGGATGCTGATGCAGGCGGAGCGGATTCTGATGCAGGAGGAGCGGATGCTGATGCAGGAGGAGCTGATGCAGGAGGAGTGGATGCTGATGCAGAAGGAGCGGATGCTGATGCAGGAGGAGAGGATGCTGATGCAGGAGGAGCGTATGCTGATGCAGGAGGAGCGGATGCTGATGCAGGAGGAGCAGATGCTGATGCAGGAGGAGAGGATGCTGATGCAGGAGGAGCGGATGCTGATGCAGGTGGAGTGGATGGTGATGTAGGAGGAGCAGATGCTGATGCAGGAGGAGCGGATACTGATGCAGGAGGAGCGGATGCTGATGCAGTGACAGCAGGAGGAGCAGATGCTGATGCAGGAGGAGAGGATGCTGATGCAGGAGGAGCGGATGCTGATGCAGCAACAGCAGGAGGAGAGGATGCTGATGCAGGAGGAGCAGATGCTGATGCAGGAGGAGCGGATGCTGATGCAGGAGGAGTGGATGGTGATGTAGGAGGAGCGGATGCTGATGCAGGAGGAGCGGATACTGATGCAGGAGGAGCGGATGCTGATGCAGGTGGAGTGGATGGTGATGTAGGAGGAGCGGATGCTGATGCAGGAGGAGCGGATACTGATGCAGAAGGAGCGGATGCTGATGCAGGAGGAGCGGATGCTGATGCAGGAGGAGCGGATGCTGATGCAGGAGGAGCGGATGCTGATGCAGGAGGAGCGGATGCTGATGCAGGAGGAGCAGATGCTGATGCAGGAGGAGCGGGGCATCACTGTGCAGGGGTGCGCTGGGAAGGCTAATGCCCTGCAAGAGAACTTTAATCTCGTCCAGCCGGGTCCTGTACTTGTGCCTGAAGAGAGTAAATGCGCACTGAAACAAAGGTTCTTTGACAATTACATACTATTGCAAGTTACATACTTTTGCAGCAGTGTGGAGTAGTGGTTAGGGCTCTGGACTCTTGACCGGAGGGTCGTGGGTTCAATCCCAGCTGGGGGACACTGCTGCTGTACCCTTGAGCAAGGTACTTTACCTAGATTGCTCCAGTAAAAACCCAACTGTATAAATGGGGAATTTTATGTGTAAAAAAATAAAAAAGTGATATCTTGTAACAATTGTAAGTCGCCCTGGATAAGGGTGTCTGTTAAGAAATAAATAATAATAATAATAATAATAATACGCACTGTGTACATACAAAGATTACAATTAAACAAAACCACAGGATTCATTGTGAAGGATTCTGGAAAGAATGTTATTTTAAAATCCAAACACTTTCACCAACCATTTTGTCGAGGTGGTCCCATTGATATGGAGCAGGGTGAGGCCTGTCTCCTCTAACAAGGTGTGGCTGTTGAGAAGACGGCCTCTGACCTCGTGGTATTGGATGATGATGAGCTTCCACTGGGATACGTACGGAGGTCCTTCTCTGGATGAGGTGCTGGAGTCACAGAGGAGCAAGCAGAGTGTGCTCCAGCAGACAGGAAACACCTGAAACAGACAATTCACATGATATACTAAATGCATTCATATAAACGTGTGTGTCATTTACCATACCTTAAAATATGAAGACTGCCAAGGGCTTACACAGGACTACACGGGGCAGCAGTGTGGAGTAGTGGTTAGGGCTCTGGACTCTTGACCGGAGGGTTGTGGGTTCACTGCTGCTGTACCCTTGAGCAAGGTACTTTACCTAGATTGCTCCAGTAAAAACCCAACTGTATAAATGGGTCATTGTATGTAAAAATAATGTGATATCTTGTAACAATTGTAAGTTGCCCTGGATAAGGGCATCAGCTAAGAAATAAATAATAATAATAAACCAGACTAAGCTTACATCAAATACAGTTTTTCCATACCGACATATTTTAATACTTAAATAATTTAATAAATCAACGGCAATATAAATTACTAACGCAATACTGAGCAAGGACACACACGCACACACACACACGCACACACACACACACACGAGTGATTTTACATCTCTGTGCTTTCCACACCAACGTGCCGGATCGATACGGCTTCTTCGTGGTGAAGCGTCCTGGCGATGTCGTGGGGTTCCTGGGCTGATACCCGAGGGCTCGAGCAGGTCGTCATCCAGCTCCTTGACGTCACCGGCCTTGCAGACCGATCCGAGCTTCAGCTAACCGCTCCACCTTGTCCCATCCAGCGATGCCGTTGGAATCGAGGGCTTTATCTCCTGCTTGAGTTTCCTGACATGAATAGGTGAAAGCAATGTATTTTCAGTTTGAGGTGTAGTTCTGAACATATACATGCATTCATTTACATTGAGGTTATTATTTTGGTCAAGTAAGCCCAAATGTTTCTTTCAGTGGTCTAAAGAGTATTTTGTAAAATGCCCCGACTGCTATACTTTCTGTCATAGCAACCTGTAAACTGGTGCACCTCTGCCCCGCTGTCACTGGAACTGTCTTCAGTGACCTCTGGCATGGCTATCGTGTGGTCTGTAACGTCGTCACCCAGCGGAAGATCGTCTGCTGTCCACTCCGTGTCTCTGAAGCCCTCGTCAATCTCCGTATCCACCTCTTCCTCCACGGGCACCGTGACACCAGACTGCGTGTGCAGGAGCTCCGTGCCGATCAGTTCCCCCGTGTGCTCTCCAGGCGGGCGATACAGGGGCAATGCTGGCTTGCCATGTATCTGGTAGAGGCGGCTGATTCGGTCCTGAAGCCTGACGTCAAACATCTGACCTGACATCTGGTACCTGTGTGTGTGTGTGTGTGTGTGTGTGTGTGTGTGTGTGTGTCTGTCTCTGTCAGCTATCTGGTACCTGTGTGCGTGTGTCTCCGTCAGCTATCTGGTACCTGTGTGTGTGTGTCAGTGTGTGTGCGTGCGTGTGTGTGTGTGTGTGTGTATGTGTGTGTGTGTGTCTCTGTCAGCTATCTGGTACCTGTGTGTGTGTGTGTGTGTGTGTGTGTGTCTCTGTCAGCTATCTGGTACCTGTGTGTGTGTGTGTGTTTGTGTGTGTGTGTGTATGTGAGTGTGTGTGTGTGTGTATATGTGAGTGTGTGTGTGTGTGTGTGTGTCTCTGTCAGCTATCTGGTACCTGTGTGTGTGTGTGTCAGTGTGTGTGTGTGTGTGTGTGTGTGTGTCAGTGTATGTGTGTGTATGTGTGTCAGTGTATGTGTGTCAGTGTGTGTGCGTGTGTGTGTGTGTATGTGTGTGTGTGTGTGTGTGTGTGTTTGTATGTGTGTCAGTGTATGTGTGTGTATGTGTGTCAGTGTGTGTGTGTGTGTGTGTGTGTGTGTGTGTGTGTGTGTCTCTGTCAGCTATCTGGTACCTGTGTGTGTGTGTGTGTGTGTGCGCGTGCGTGTCTCTGTCAGATATCTGGTACCTGTGTGTGTGTGTGTGTGTCTCTGTCAGATATCTGGTACCTGTGTGTGTGTGTGTGCGTGTGTGTCTCTGTCAGCTATCTGGTACCTGTGTGTGTGTGTGTATGTGTGAGTGTGTGTGTGTGTGTGTGTGTGTGTGTGTGTGTGTGTGTGTGTGTATGTGTGCGTGTGTTTGTGTGTGTGTGTGTGTGTGTCTCTGTCAGCTGTCTGGTACCTGTGTGTGTGTGTGTATGTGTGTGCGTGCGTGTGTGCGTGTGTGTGTGTGTGTGTGTGTGTGTCTCTGGCTCCCCTGTCACATGCAGTGTTTGGTTGATTTTTTTGTGTGTATAAATGGCTGATCTGGACCGCTTGGTTCCGCTCCCTCTCACTTTCCTGTGAAGCTCGTCTAACTGTTCCTTTAAGCTTCTCTGCCCGCCTCGGGCTCCTACATTTCCACATCTTTTTTGGCCCTACTTTTATTTCCTCATCCCTGAAAGGTATCTCCTCCTGAAAATGAGGCCCCAGAAGCTGCTGTGTAGTCTGAGCCCGGGTCACAGCCACACTACAGACCAGAGTCCGCTAAAGTCCTGGTCCACAATGACAGGGCAGGGCAACCCCTCCCCGAAGCCAGCAGTGAAAAGGAAAGTCTGCCCACGCCTGCAGTTTATTTAGGGCCATGGCACATACCTTGAGCCCCTGTTGTGACAGAGCAGAAGCCCTGCAGGTGTAAATAGGGCGCGTGGGAATGTAAGGTTATTATTACTGTGAAAGTTTCCCCTTCATGGCACTTATTTTCGCCTTGCCGCTCTCTGGTGCCACCTGGTGGTCATCGGTAAACGTTCAACATTAGTATAACTCCCAGCAGCTTCTTGTTTCCAAGCATTCCTTTTTGTTAGTTTATTTTAAGAAAATAGACTTCATTTTGACACATTTATGTAAACTTAGAAACTAGAGAAGAGGTATCTTTATTTAAAATAACACATTAAGAACAACAATTTTTTTTCTTGTATAGTGTTTTTAATCGTATATGTTTTAGTTACCATGGTGTTTAGGCAATCGATGTCCTTCAGTGAATATAGATGCCTGGCTCTCAGTTTGTATTTGTGTTTGCTATGGCAGCACATATACTAAAATTGGAACGATACAGAGAAGATTAGCATGGTCACTTTCATGACCCCAGGGGCCGGTGCGATGGGCAGTGCAGTGACGATCACTCCAGGGGCCGGTATGATGGTGCAGGCGGAGCGGATTCTGATGCAGGAGGAGCGGATGCTGATGCAGGAGGAGCTGATGCAGGAGGAGTGGATGCTGATGCAGGAGGAGTGGATGCTGATGCAGGAGGAGCGGATGCTGATGCAGGAGGAGCGGATGCTGATGCAGGAGGAGTGGATGCGGATGCAGGAGGAGTGGATGCAGATGCAGGAGGAGCCGATGCAGGAGGAGCGGATGCTGATGCAGGAGGAGCGGATGCAGGAAGAGTGGATGCTGATGCAGGAGGAGCTGATGCAGGAGGAGTGGATGCTGATGCAGGGGGAGCGGATGCTGATGCAGGAGGAGCGGATGCTGATGCAGGGGGAGTGGATGCTGATGCAAGAGGAGCTGATGCAGGCGGAGCTGATGCAGGAGGAGCGGATGCAGGAAGAGTGGATGCTGATGCAGGAGGAGCGGATGCAGGAGGAGTGGATGCTGATTCAGGGGGAGTGGATGCTGATGCAGGAGGAGCGGATGCTGATGCAGGAGGAGCGGATGCTGATTCAGGGGGAGCGGATGCTGATGCAGGAGGAGCGGATGCTGATGCAGGAGGAGCGGATGCAGGAGGAGCGGATGCTGATGCAGGGGGAGCGGATGCTGATGCAGGGGGAGTGGATGCTGATGCAGGCGGGGAGGAGCGGATGCAGGAGGAGCGGATGCTGATGCAGGAGGAGCGGATGCTGATGCAGGAGGAGCTGATGCAGGAGGAGCGGATGCTGATGCAGGAGGAGCGGATACTGATGCAGGAGGAGCGGATGCTGATGCAGGAGGAGCGGATGCTGATGCAGGAGGAGCGGATGCTGATGCAGGAGGAGCGGATGCTGATGCAGGAGGAGCGGATGCTGATGCAGGGGGAGCGGATGCAGGAGGAGCGGATGCTGATGCAGGGGGAGCTGATGCAGGAGGAGCGGATGCTGATGCAGGCGGATGCTGATGCAGGGGGAGCTGATGCAGGAGGAGCGGATGCTGATGCAGGAGGAGCGGATGCTGATGCAGGGGGAGCTGATGCAGGAGGAGTGGATGCTGATGCAGGAGCTGATGCAGGAGGAGCGGATGCTGATGCAGGCGGATGCTGATGCAGGGGGAGCTGATGCAGGAGGAGCGGATGCTGATGCAGGAGGAGCGGATGCTGATGCAGGAGGAGCGGATGCAGGCGGAGTGGATGCTGATGCAGGAGGAGCTGATGCAGGAGGAGCGGATGCTGATGCAGGAGGAGCGGACGCTGATGCAGGCGGAGCGGACGCTGATGCAGGCGGAGCGGACGCTGATGCAGGAGGGTCAGACCTTTCCTTTTGTCAAAAAAAAACCCGTCTCCTCCTCTGAATTCTTGCTCGTGCTTGGCGCGCTTAGAAGTCTGCCCGTGAACCTGTCCCGCGCATCCCTCACGACACTTCAAGAGGCAAAATGGAAAACCATCGACTGACTTGGCGATGTTTAATTTGTCATATTTCCGTTGCTTTGACACTGAAAGTGCTATTGGGTCTCATAAATATAAACCAATGCCCCAAAACGTACGACAAGTATGACAGCTTTTACAGGCATGTAACTAAATGTCATGCCCAGTTGTACCGAACAGGCGGACCACCACTGACTACTGGTTGCCAGGGCACAAGTACAGATGGAGATCGGGGAATTACAACCACAGCCGATGAGTACGATAATATCAATGCTACCCCATGATCCCACGACGAGAAACGGACGAAGAAAGGAGCCTGCAGCTTCGTGTGTGCGCTCTCCTTAAAGGAACAGAATTTACTAACACAGCTAAGACTGATCATTGCTATTGTTTTGTTTGTTTTGACTGTTAGCTACTTACACAACCTTATGAATGAAATGCATTTCCTTGCAAAGGGAGACCAAATAATGTTTATTTTGTTAAATGATATAGTGCGTCAGCTGTAATATCAGTGAACCCTTTGCCAAAGTTTTAAAAAAAGTTCCATACTAGCCGATTACTGATCTGATGTTACACCTACTGATACACTGTCTCATGTAGTGTATCACCCTTATGCTTTGTGATACGTGGGAGATCTGTTTGTAGTTTAACCGTATTTTGTATTATTATTATTATTATTATTATTTCATGTAGGCCTATGCATTCTTTGTTTGACAAAACTCATGAATGATATCCATCAGAAGATTATATTTTGAATGTTTTTTTCTGGCCAATTTATAAAGCAGAGCTACTTAAAACTGAATATTATTATTATTATTATTATTATTATTATTATTATTATTATGCATTGTAGAGGGAATTATATAACAAAAGGTAATTGTAGAGTTTATGTTTATTGTCGAATTCGATATACACCCCAAATTATCTAATTTAGAGTGTGAAGCTGAGCGAAAGTTGTGGGAATGTAATACAGTACCTGGTTAAATAAACTGTAATTATACAATGTAACGCTTGTGTTATTTAGAAAACTGTGGATTCCGTTGTCCATGCAACAGAAGGGCTGATGGAAAACTACCGTAGAAGAATTTTAGAAGGTGTACGCAATCAACTTCAGGAGCAGGACATAGATCCCAGTTTCACTGGTGACGATCTAATGAAGGAAGACGTTTTTGATGGCATTAATACACGATTTAAGCTTGACAGATATGCTGGAAACCACGTCAGGTATGTTGTAAGTAAAGTACAGATCTTTCTTAAAATGCATGCATCATTTTAAAAGTTTAATCAATTGGTAGTGCATTTTAGTACAACAAAAATATTTATTTATCTAAAATATATATTTATTTATCTAAAATATTTATTTTCCACATTTGAAAGTTTATTCTTTAAAAACTTGTATTTGTGTTCTTTAACACTAATAAAATATATTTTAAATGCAATGTCAGTCTGTTATTATTTTAGATACAATTAAAACTTGTCTTATTACTTAAATAATGTTGTAACAGCTAGCAGGCAAAAAGTATGGTGTTTTTACTTACCAGTAACCGTTTACAAATACATATTTAACTAATTCTTAATTCTCTAAAAATATGTAACATTTAGTTAAATATTTAAGGTTAAATCTGGAAAAAAAGTTAAAATATTAACGTTTTTTTTACACATGGCACCCCAACAAATGCAGTCACGCACGCACGCACGCACACACACACACATATAATACAATACTGATTTGGTTTCTTTGTATTTTGCATTTGAAGGAACCCAAAAGAAGTAGTTCTAGGGCACAGAATTGGACATAAGAAGAAAAACCACAAAAGGCAGATGACCATGGTGGATGACACATTCATTTACATTTCACTGTTGGACAGTTTAAAACAACTTTTATCTAGTAAGCCAATCTGCGACATGATTCTGTCCCCTCCACTATATGCTGATCCGTCTGTGCTTAGTAATATGTGTGATGGGCATATATTCAGATCTCATCCCCTTTTTGTGGAACATCAAACAGGTTTACAAATATTGCTATATTATGATGAAGCTGAAGTTGACAAATCCAATTGGAAATAAAGCTGGTAAGCATTCATGTAATATACAGATCTAAATTGGAGGCAATACGATTACTGGCTATTATAAAATCACAAGATAAAAAGAAATATGGCACTGACAGAGTTTTAAAAGAAATCCAAGCAAATCTGACAGAACTTTCAAATGGAGTTGAAATGCATGGTAGAGTTGAAATGCATGGTAGAGTTGAAATGCGTGGCAGAGTTGAAATGCATGGTAGAGTTGAAATGCGTGGTAGAGTTGAAATGCATGGTAGAGTTGAAATGCATGGTAGAGTTGAAATGCGTGGCAGAGTTGAAATGCATGGTAGAGTTGAAATGCGTGGTAGAGTTGAAATGCATGGTAGAGTTGAAATGCATGGTAGAGTTGAAATGCGTGGTAGAGTTGAAATGCATGGTAGAGTTGAAATGCATGGTAGAGTTGTCCATGGTGCTGCTATTTCCTTTAGTGGAGATACGTTGGCTGCTCATGAAGTGGGTGGATTTAAGGAAGGAGTAGGCTTTGCATTTCAGAAATGCAGGCACTGTGAATGTACTTTTGATAGGATGCAAAACCACTTTATAGATTCTGATTTTGTTACATATAGCCGTGAAATGCATGAAGCTGGAATAGCTGAGATAGAACGTGCAGCAGCAGATGATCTGAGAAATGTTTTGCGTACAGTATATGACATCAATCGAATAAGTGAATTAACAAATGTCCCTTATTTTAATGTTACATCAATGCTTCCTGAAGATATCATGCATGTTATTCTTGAGGGTGTTGCACAATATGAAGGAAAATAATGTTCAAAGTTTTGGATACATAATGCTGCAAAATTTAGGTTAGATGAGTTTAATTTAAAAGTTAAACATTTTGATTATGGTTACGCATGCAAACCACAAATGCTTCAATCAAATTGCTTAGACAGCGAGGATAACAAACTTAAACAAAATGCAGATGAAATGTGGACTTTACTGAAACATTTATTACTTATATTAAACAAGCTTGGTATTTCTGATGATCCACACTATACATTCATAAAGGAACTTGTGGAAATAACCCATATTGCTTTCAGTCCATGTGTGTGTGTCACAACATTAGCATGTCTTCGTGTGTTAATTAAAGAGCATCTTAAACATTTTAAACAGCTGTTCCCTCATCTAAATATTATTCCAAAACAACATTATCTTCTTCATATTCCAAAGCTGATGTCTGAATTTGGTCCTCTAGTTCATGTTTGGTGTATGCGATTTGAAGGCAAACATTCTTACTTTAAATGTCTTGCAAAACAACAAAATCATATTAATATATGTAAATCTTTGGCAAAACGTAACCAGAAGAAAGAGCTTTGTGAGTCTTTCAAAACAGCACCCCTTATTTTCAAATGAAAGAGAAGTTGGTAGTTAAATGGCGAAGAAAGAAATTTGGCAGAAGAAAGAATGACAGCATTTAACATTGAAAACAGCGACACAATTTATACTGCTAACTGGGTTAAAATTAATGGGGTTAAGTATTGTTGTGAAAAGGCTATTGTAACTAGTGGCACGTCACCAGAATGTAATTTTCTACCTTTGTTTGGAAAGATAAGGTATATGTGGATTACAAATTCACATATATATTTTGCATTACAGTTGTAATGCACAGTTTCATTTGATGAAGAAAGGCAATGCTATGCTGTAGAGAATCCTGACCTTCCAAGTGGGTTTGAGGTTGTTTCTGCAAATCAGTTATTGGACCACAGCGTGTACAACATATGCTGTGTTAAAAATGAAATGTTAATTCCCATACATTACGATTTGATGGGCAAAATAACCGAATGGGCGTTAGAGTAAAACTGTGTTCCATTATGTTCCATTAGCATGTGTTGGTGCTACAGTATATCAGACGTTTTTATGTATTTTTTAATTTACATACGTTTATTTCTTCCATGCAAGACGGTGCAAACACTCTGTTTCAAAAAACTATAAAACTATAAAATGTCTTTATATAACCCAATGATAGAGTACGATCTACCTTTAAATGTACCAATCGTCAAACAGTTGAAGTGCTTGGGGGTAGCATCTGGCCATCTCTGCGTTCTATTGCAATAACATGTACCCATTCCCCTTTGTGTGAGCTGTGTCCCTAGGGTTTCATGGGCACCTTTCTACATGTGTTATGGGAGTGTCCTGAGGCTATATTTTGAAGCAGGTTTCTGCTACTTTTTCTACTATTCTTGATAGAGAAATCCCTTTCTCTCTCAGTGTTATTGTTAGATGATGACACATCTTTACAAAAGAAACAGATTTGTTCGGCAGGTCTCACGGCGGCCAAATGAATGGTGGCGCTCTGTTGGTAGCCTCCATCTTCCTTTCCCTGGCCTCACTGGATAGGTGCCTTTCTTATACATGTGGAGCTCTCCAGATCCATGGTGCCAGGGAGGGGGCAAGGACAATGGCCGTAGACTCTGTTAAAACATTGACCTGATTTGTTTTGCTTTAAACATTTGTCTGCTTTGGGGTTTTTTTTTTTCATTTTGTCTACCCCCCCTCATCATTAGCTGTTATGATGTTGTATTGTATTGTATAGTTTTCCCCCAATGAAAATATGTGATTAAAAAAGCTTATAAAACCATTAGGAATACTGTTATTGGAGCCTATGTGCTAATCTAATTAAGTTTAATCAATTTTAACTTGAACCAAACTGCATATCCATCATTTAATTTATAAGGAAACTCTCACATTTATGTACCTTTAAACTTCTTATCTGTATGTTTTGCTCTGTGCACAAGGCTATTTGTTGTGTTTTAAAAGCTAAAAATAAATGGTTTTTGAACCAGTGTTTATCTGTTTTTTTTTTTTTTGCTGTTTCACTTAACTAACTCTGTTCAAACGCTTTCCTTTAATTTTTAACGCCTCGACATTTGCTCATAAAATTATTCCGTTTGAAGTATAACCTGGAAATGAAGGTACTGTTTTCCAGCTTTATTTAATGTTAAGTTAAATGTTTCTTCTTGTAAGAAATGAGTGCTGTAATTAAGTTCCGTTTCTTACAACAAGAAAAAAAAATGTGTTAACTGGCAAAAATAGTTTGTTCGTTTTTTTTCTTGTTACAAGAGAATTCTTCTTCTTACAAGAATCTCAAGAAATCACTTTTGGTTGGGCCCTTGTAATATTTGTACATGCATACAACAACGTTTATGTTGAATTAAGTTTTTATATAACTAATGGTAAATGTTGTTTACTGTTAATACAATGTTACTGTAACTATGCAATGAAAGTACTGTCTCCAGGAAATTCAATTGATTTATTTTCACTTTTAAATGTCTTATCACATGAAATAAACAAAACCGTTTTGCAAATGTTTATATACTTTACATTTTATAACACGAAAACAACTGTGACTTGCATAAAAATACAATTGAAAACCTCACAATGCAATAAATAACTGACTTTGGTAAATAAACACTTATTTCAATTGAATGAAATGTTTTCTAAAATCAAACTATAACAGCGGATTTGCTGTTAGCCACGTGGCTGAAGAGTAATGCTGGTTCCAGGGATCAACCACACCACAGACTCCGTGGCACATCAACACACCCCAGAGCCACGATGCCCTTAGAAACCAAATACAGTGGAGTGATTAAACACAATCAAACAGGGCACATGACGCAATAAATAACCATACAAGTGCCCGGCGTGCATGCAGTAAGACACACGTGAAAAGGTCTCTTTACACGGCTGACGTCAATGTAATCACAGAACTGTGTGATTAAACATCAGTGTAAAAATATATATATATAATTGCTGCGATACATGAAAGGGGAAATAGACACACAAAGGTGTCTTAACTGCAGAGGGAAACAAAAAGCCCATTAGCTGGCTGTAGCAGGGCAGGAGCCCTGCACATGAAGAGGGGGTTTGTGTGTGTATGCATTGGAAATAGTGTGTTTGTGTAATTGTATTGCAGTACCTGACGCTCCTGGGACCGCGGGTAGGTGTGTTCCAGCACGGCGTCAGGTATAAAGAGGTCCTGTTTGTTCACCTCGGGTCTGCTGCAAAGCCACGGACAACGGGCTGAAAATCGTCCACGCTACCCGAGCATAGTGAGAGAAATAAGTTGCTGAAATCCTCTGATAGCCGTGATGGTGAACTGGGATCGGAGCCAAAAGAAGCTGCCAAAACCGCCGGAGTCGGGGTTTGTGTTGATACATAAAGATTAGTTCAGGGATGGTAGATCCCTTTAAAGTATAGCGAGGTGAGCAAGCGGGACCTCCATGCATTAGGGAGTAGCGCACGCCGTTTTTACGGCACCTTTTATTTTGTAGTTTTTTGTATTGTGTTTTATTTTGTTTTTCGTATGCACTCGGTGAGCTACCATGGTTGGTAGTGTCATGTGAGCTGTTCTGTGTATGTGTGTATATAAATCCTGCGCGCCTGCGGGGCGTGTCAATTTCAACCGGTCTTGGTCTCCTGCCTGTCGCTCAGCAGCGAATGCACGCACCCACGGAAGATCGTCTGCTGTCCACTCCGTGTCTCTGAAGCCCTCGTCAATCTCCGTATCCACCTCTTCCTCCACGGGCACCGCGACACCAGACTGCGTGTGCAGGAACTCCATGCCGATCAGTTCCCCCGTGTGCTCTCCAGGCGGGCGATACAGGGGCAATGCTGGCTTGCCATGTATCGACTGGCCGAGGCGGCTGATTCGGTCCTGAACCCTGACGTCAAACATCTGACCTGACATCTGGTACCTGTGTGCGTGTGTGTGTGTATCTCTGTCTCTGTCAGCTATCTGGTACCTGTGTGTGTGTGTGTGTGTCAGCTATCTGGTACCTGTGTGTGTGTGCGTGTGTCTCTGTCAGCTATCTGGTACCTGTGTGTGTGTGTGTGTGTGTGTGTGTGCGTGTGTGTGTCTCTCAGCTGTCTGGTACCTGTGTGTGTGTGTGTGTGTGTGTGTGTGTGTGTGTGTGTGTGTGCGTGTGTCTCTGTCAGCTGTCTGGTACCTGTGTGTGTGTGTGTGTGTGTGTCTCTGTCAGCTATCTGGTACGTGTGTGTGTCTCTGTCAGCTATTTGGTACCTGTGTGTGTGCGTGTGTCTCTGTCAGCTATCTGGTACGTGTGTGTGTCTCTGTCAGCTATTTGGTACCTGTGTGTGTGCGTGTGTCTCTGTCAGCTATCTGGTACGTGTGTGTGTCTCTGTCAGCTATTTGGTACCTGTGTGTGTGTGTGTGTCTCTGTCAGCTATCTGGTACCTGTGTGTGTGTGTGTGTGTGTGTGTGTGTGTGTGTGTGTCTGTCAGCTATCTGGTACCTGTGTGTGTGTGTGTGTGTGTGTGTGTGTCTCTCTGGCTCTCCTGTCACACACAGTGTTGATTTTTTTGTGTGTATAAACGGCAGGTATGCCGCTGATCTGGACCGCTTGGTCTAACTGTTTCTTTCAGCTTCTCTGCCCGCCTCGGGATCCTACATTTCCGCATTTTTTTTGGCCCTACTTCTATTTCCTCATCCCTGAAAGGCATCTCCTCCTGAAAATGAGGCCCCAGAAGCTGCTGTGTAGCCTGAGCCCGGGTCACAGCCACACTACAGACCAGAGTCTGCTAAAGTCCTGGTCCACAATGACAGGGCAGGGCAACCCCTCCCCGAAGCCAGCAGTGAAAAGGAAAGTCTGCCCACGCCTGCAGTTTATTTAGGGCCATGGCACATACCTTGAGCCCCTGTTGTGACAGAGCAGAAGCCCTGCAGGTGTAAATAGGCCGTGTGGGAATGTAAGGTTATTATTACTGTGAAAGTTTCCCCTTCATGGCACTTATTTTCGCCTTGCAGCTCTCTGGTGCCACCTGGTGGTCATCGGTAAACGTTGAACATTAGCATAACTCCCAGCAGCCTTTAGTGTGCAAGCGTTCTTTTTTTGTTAGTTTATTTAAAAAAAATAGAATTCATTTCGACACATTTATGATTAAAATTGGAACGATACAGAGAAGATTAGCATGGTCACTTGCGGTGATCAGCGGCATACCTGCCGTTTATACACACAAAAAAATCAACACTGTGTGTGACAGGAGAGTCAGAGAGACACACACACACACACACACACACACACAGGTACCAGATAGCTGACAGAGACACACGCACACACACACACACACACACACACACAGGTACCAAATAGCTGACAGAGACACACACACACACACACACACACAGGTACCAGACAGCTGACAGCTGACACACACACAGGTACCAGATAGCTGACAGAGAGACACACACACACACACACACACACACACACACAGGTACCAAATAGCTGAAAGAGACACACACACACGCACACAGGTACCAGATGTCAGGTCAGATGTTTGACGTCAGGGTTCAGGACCGAATCAGCCGCCTCGGCCAGTCGATACATGGCAAGCCAGCATTGCCCCTGTATCGCCCGCCTGGAGAGCACACGGGGGAACTGATCGGCACGGAGCTCCTGCACATGCAGTCTGGTGTCGCGGTGCCCGTGGAGGAAGAGGTGGATACGGAGATTGACGAGGGCTTCAGAGACACGGAGTGGACAGCAGACGATCTTCCGCTGGGTGACGACGTTACAGACCACACGATAGCCATGCCAGAGGTCACTGAAGACAGTTCCAGTGACAGCGGGGCAGAGGTGCACCAGTTTACAGGTTGCTATGACAGAAAGTATAGCAGTCGGGGTATTTTACAAAATACTCTTTAGACCACTGAAAGAAACATTTGGGCTTACTTAACCAAATTAATAACCTCAATGTAAATTAATGCATGTATATGTTCAGAACTACATCTCAAACTGAAAATACATTGCTTTCACCTATTTATGTCAGGAAATTAGAAGACATTGTCTCCTTGTTAGAGGAGACAAGCCTCACCCTGCTGAATATCAATGAGACCACCTCGACAAAATGGTTGGTGAAAGTGTTTGGATTTTAAAATAACATTCTTTCCAGAATCCTTCACAATGAATCCTGTGGTTTTGTTTAATTGTAATCTTTGTATGTACACAGTGCCTATTATTTTTATTTATTTCTTAGCAGACGCCCTTATCCAGGGCAACTTACAATTGTTACAAGACACCACTTTTTTTTTTTTTTTTTTTTTTTTTACATACAATTACTCATTTACACAGTTGGGTTTTTACTGGAGCGATCTAGGTAAAGTACCTTGCTCAAGGGTACAGCAGCAGTGTCCCCCACCTGGGATTGAACCCACGACCCTCCGGTCAAGAGTCCAGAGCCCTAACCACTACTCCACACTGCTGCAAAAGTATGTGACTTGCAATAGTATGTAATTGTCAAAGAACCTTTGTTTCAGTGCTCATTTACTCTCTCCAGGCATAAGAACAGGACCCGGCTGGACGAGATTAAAGTTCTCTTGCAGGGCATTAGCCTTCCCAGCGCACCCCTGCACAGTGATGCCCCGCTCCTGCCTAGAGAATGGCCAGCGGCAACGCAGGCACGCGCACACCAGTACATGGAGGAACCAGAGGACACGGTCAGACGGGCAGGTGTGCGAAGGAAGCAACCCTCCGCTCCGCCTGCATCAGCGTCCGCTCCTCCTGCATCAGCATCCGCTCCGCCTGCATCAGCGTCCGCTCCGCCTGCATCAGCATCCGCTCCTCCTGCATCAGCATCCGCTCCGCCTGCATCAGCATCCGCTCCTCCTGCATCAGCATCCGCTCCGCCTGCATCAGCATCCGCTCCGCCTGCATCAGCATCCGCTCCTCCTGCATCAGCATCCGCTCCGCCTGCATCAGCATCCGCTCCTCCTGCATCAGCATCCGCTCCTCCTGCATCAGCATCCGCTCCTCCTGCATCAGCATCCGCTCCTCCTGCATCAGCATCCACTCCTCCTGCATCAGCATCCGCTCCGCCTGCATCAGCATCCGCTCCTCCTGCATCAGCATCCGCTCCTCCTGCATCAGCATCCACTCCTCCTGCATCAGCATCCGCTCCGCCTGCATCAGCATCCGCTCCTCCTGCATCAGCATCTGCTCCTCCTGCATCAGCATCCGCTCCGCCTGCATCAGCATCCACTCCTCCTGCATCAGCGTCCGCTCCGCCTGCATCAGCATCCGCTCCGCCTGCATCAGCATCCGCTCCTCCTGCATCAGCATCCGCTCCGCCTGCATCAGCATCCGCTCCTCCTGCATCAGCATCCACTCCTCCTGCATCAGCATCCGCTCCGCCTGCATCAGCATCCACTCCTCCTGCATCAGCGTCCACTCCGCCTGCATCAGCATCCACTCCGCCTGCATCAGCATCCGCTCCTCCTGCATCAGCATCCACTCCTCCTGCATCAGCGTCCGCTCCGCCTGCATCAGCATCCACTCCTCCTGCATCAGCGTCCGCTCCGCCTGCATCAGCATCCACTCCTCCTGCATCAGCGTCCACTCCGCCTGCATCAGCATCCGCTCCTCCTGCATCAGCATCTGCTCCTCCTGCTGTCGCTGCATCAGCATCTGCTCCTCCTGCACCATCACACCGGCCCCTGGGGTAATTGTCACTGCGCTGCCCTTCGCACTGGCCCCTGGGGTGATCGTCACTGCCCTGCCCATCGCACCGGCCCCTGGGGTGATCGTCACTGCCCTGCCCATCGCACCGGCCCCTGGGGTGATCGTCACTGCCCTGCCCATCGCACCGGCCCCTGGGGTGATCGTCACAGCCCTGCCCATCGCACCGGCCCCTGGGGTGATCGTCACTGCCCTGCCCATCGCACTGGCCCCTGGGGTGATCGTCACTGCGCTGTCCATCGCACCGGCCCCTGGGGTGATCGTCACTGCGCTGTCCATCGCACCGGCCCCTGGGGTGATCGTCACTGCGCTGTCCATCGCACCGGCCCCTGGGGTGATCGTCACTGCGCTGCTCATCACACCGGCCCCTGGGGTGATCGTCACTGCGCTGCTCATCACACCGGCCCCTGGGGTGATCGTCACTGCACTGCCCATCACACCCAGCCAACCCTGCGCTGCTTCCCCCTGCGCCTCTTTCTGCCCCTTCTGCTGCTGCTCTTCCCGTGCCCAGGACAACCAGCTGGAGCCACATGAAGAGGAGGAGGAGGAGGAGAGGTGGTGGAGGAGGAGGAGAGGAGGAGGAGAGGAGAGGAGAGGTAGTAGGAGGAGGAGGAGGAGGAGGAGGAGGAGAGGTGGTGGAGGAGGAGGAGAGGAGAGGTAGTAGGAGGAGGGGGAGGGGGAGGAGGAGGAGGAGGAGGGGCTCGGACACTGGGAAGCGGAAGGAAGTATAAAAATGCAGAGAACACGTGCAGTGGGGAGGAGACAGGGGGACCTCGGGAAAATAAAGACAGTAAAAATTAGGAACGCTTCACGAATTTGCGTGTCATCTTTGCGCACCTCCGACTCGCGATCTTCGGGGCAATGTTGGAACAGAGCGTTCCAACATTCTGGGCCAATCGGAGCGGAGGAGCCGGAGCCGACTTTGGCGGCCAATGGGAGCGGCCCGTTCCGACATTCGGCCAATCGGGGCGGGCCGTTCCAACATTCGGCCAATCGGAGCGGGCTGTTCCAACATTTGGCCAATAGAAATGGGCTGTTCCAACATTGGGCCAATGGGAACGGACTGTTCCAACATTGGGCGGCCAATCGAATCGCGCGGAGCCTGTTCCAACTTTGGAAGGGCGGCGTTTAAAAAAAACCCAACTAATTCTCAGCTGCCTGCAGACGGAGAGAGGTCAGTTTGGAGTCTTTTATTCATATTTAAATGCTGCTTTTCTATTTTTTTTTAGACTGTCGCCACGTATGTCGACCGTGTAATCTTTTAATTTAGTCGTGTTGTTTTTTTCGCCGAATGACAACGCTGTATTGTTTTCGCTGGTCTGTAGACTTTTGTGCGTTTGTTTTTTGTATTTTATTTATATTTTTTACATGACAGCTTTTATTATTATTGTTAATATTTTAAAAAGTAAAAAACAACAACAAAACACGAGTATTCTGTTTTGTGTTTAGCTATGCGCTATTAGCATTTCGTCGAGATCAAGCGTTTGTCTTAATAATAATAATAATAATAATAATAATAATAATAATAATAATAGTATTCGGCTTTGTGTTTAGCTATGCGCTATTAGCATTTCATCGAGATCAAGCGTTTATCATTCATTAATGTATTGCTTTTGTTGTACTAATATTACCGTGTGTATTGGGCTTTGCATATTTAGCTATGCATACTATTTCGTGGAGATCAAGTGTTTAGTATTTGCAACGTTTTATAATATTAACTACTTATTTGTTCTTGCCTTGCCATCGTGATCATTAACTATTTGAAAGGTAAAGTGCTATCTCTTTATATCTCCATGTAAAATTAATTCTACTGCATGTGATTATTACTATTATTATTATTATTATTATTATTAATGCTGCATACACTCTGTGTTATGAGTGTGTGTATTTGTCTTAGTGTGTTTAGTTATGCATACTATTACTGTGTCTATTAAAATGTTCATCATTCATTAATGTATAGCTTTTGTTGTGCTAGCATTACAGTGTGTATTAGGCTATGTGTACTGCTGTGTTTAGCTGTCCAGGTATCCCAAATGCAACTTACACTCATCAAGGCTATGATAATATTAACTACTGTCATTCCCTGCCACGCAGCGGCCAATGTACTGAATTGTTTGAATTGTCTTTCCTTCACAGAACAGATTTAAATCTAACAGTCAAAGGTAAAGATAAGTGCCTCGTCTCTAAGCCTATCTCGGTGTAAAAGGAATTGTAGCTAATGTGTGTGTGTGTGTGTGTCTGTTTACAGCCATCATTATTATTAATGCTGCATACACTCCAAGTTGTTTTTTTATTACCACACATTGACATTCCTAAACTGTACTTGCCTGTTGAATAAATTGTAATCTAAAAAGAATGAATGTATATGTCAGAAAATATCTCGGAGATGAATCAGCTTTATTCTTCAAATAAGTAGTAACATGTAAGTTGTATTCCAGTTATGAACAATGGAAGGAAGCCCTGCCTTCAGAAGGGTGCCAGGGTCCCGGGACCTGCTCCTCCAGCCCTCGCATGAAGCTGCCGCTGTCTCCGCCGCCATTAAGGCTGTCACTGTGTCCAGCGCCTGGCCAGCAGTGTGGTGAGCCTGCGTGGGTTGAGTTCATTGAGCAATGGAGACAAGCAGCGCCTCGCCTACCCTGCCCGTCACCAGGACAGGCTGATTCAGGGGCGATTCAAGACCACCAAGACCACCTCCTCTGACACCCTGGGCACGGACAGCCTGAAACGGTGAGCTAGTTCATGTGTAATGTTATTACAATAGTAAAAAAAAAAAAAAAAAAAACTCAACACCCACACACAACCCTTGCGCACCTCCGACTCGCGATCTTCGGGGCAATGTTGGAACAGAGCGTTCCAACATTCTGGGCCAATCGGAGCGGAGGAGCCGGAGCCGACTTTGGCGGCCAATGGGAGCGGCCCGTTCCGACATTCGGCCAATCGGGGCGGGCCGTTCCAACATTCGGCCAATCGGAGCGGGCTGTTCCAACATTTGGCCAATAGAAATGGGCTGTTCCAACATTGGGCCAATGGGAACGGACTGTTCCAACATTGGGCGGCCAATCGAATCGCGCGGAGCCTGTTCCAACTTTGGAAGGGCGGCGTTTAAAAAAAACCCAACTAATTCTCAGCTGCCTGCAGACGGAGAGAGGTCAGTTTGGAGTCTTTTATTCATATTTAAATGCTGCTTTTCTATTTTTTTTTAGACTGTCGCCACGTATGTCGACCGTGTAATCTTTTAATTTAGTCGTGTTGTTTTTTTCGCCGAATGACAACGCTGTATTGTTTTCGCTGGTCTGTAGACTTTTGTGCGTTTGTTTTTTGTATTTTATTTATATTTTTTACATGACAGCTTTTATTATTATTGTTAATATTTTAAAAAGTAAAAAACAACAACAAAACACGAGTATTCTGTTTTGTGTTTAGCTATGCGCTATTAGCATTTCGTCGAGATCAAGCGTTTGTCTTAATAATAATAATAATAATAATAATAATAATAATAATAGTATTCGGCTTTGTGTTTAGCTATGCGCTATTAGCATTTCATCGAGATCAAGCGTTTATCATTCATTAATGTATTGCTTTTGTTGTACTAATATTACCGTGTGTATTGGGCTTTGCATATTTAGCTATGCATACTATTTCGTGGAGATCAAGTGTTTAGTATTTGCAACGTTTTATAATATTAACTACTTATTTGTTCTTGCCTTGCCATCGTGATCATTAACTATTTGAAAGGTAAAGTGCTATCTCTTTATATCTCCATGTAAAATTAATTCTACTGCATGTGATTATTACTATTATTATTATTATTATTATTATTAATGCTGCATACACTCTGTGTTATGAGTGTGTGTATTTGTCTTAGTGTGTTTAGTTATGCATACTATTACTGTGTCTATTAAAATGTTCATCATTCATTAATGTATAGCTTTTGTTGTGCTAGCATTACAGTGTGTATTAGGCTATGTGTACTGCTGTGTTTAGCTGTCCAGGTATCCCAAATGCAACTTACACTCATCAAGGCTATGATAATATTAACTACTGTCATTCCCTGCCACGCAGCGGCCAATGTACTGAATTGTTTGAATTGTCTTTCCTTCACAGAACAGATTTAAATCTAACAGTCAAAGGTAAAGATAAGTGCCTCGTCTCTAAGCCTATCTCGGTGTAAAAGGAATTGTAGCTAATGTGTGTGTGTGTGTGTGTCTGTTTACAGCCATCATTATTATTAATGCTGCATACACTCCAAGTTGTTTTTTTATTACCACACATTGACATTCCTAAACTGTACTTGCCTGTTGAATAAATTGTAATCTAAAAAGAATGAATGTATATGTCAGAAAATATCTCGGAGATGAATCAGCTTTATTCTTCAAATAAGTAGTAACATGTAAGTTGTATTCCAGTTATGAACAATGGAAGGAAGCCCTGCCTTCAGAAGGGTGCCAGGGTCCCGGGACCTGCTCCTCCAGCCCTCGCATGAAGCTGCCGCTGTCTCCGCCGCCATTAAGGCTGTCACTGTGTCCAGCGCCTGGCCAGCAGTGTGGTGAGCCTGCGTGGGTTGAGTTCATTGAGCAATGGAGACAAGCAGCGCCTCGCCTACCCTGCCCGTCACCAGGACAGGCTGATTCAGGGGCGATTCAAGACCACCAAGACCACCTCCTCTGACACCCTGGGCACGGACAGCCTGAAACGGTGAGCTAGTTCATGTGTAATGTTATTACAATAGTAAAAAAAAAAAAAAAAAAAACTCAACACCCACACACAACCCTAAAATATAAACATGTACCCATTACTACTAAAACTTTTACTCCTGTTGCTTGGTTGCAGGTGCCTGCTTGTACAGGGCTCGGGACCTGCCCAGTGGCCACAGACGAGCAGACTCGTCGAGGCCATCTGCATCCAGCTCTGCCGCCTCCACCCATCCTCCACCAAGTCCAAAGGCGTGAGGACTTCCCGGTGGGCGGCTATCCTCGGCGACTACTCCAAAGTCCGAGAGCTGGTGCTGGGCAGCCCGAGGCTCGTAGAGAAGACCACCCTCCAGCTGTTGGAGTTGAATCAGCACACCCTGTCTCAATGGTAAGTTTCGTCTCTTGACTGGACACTGATGACATTACACCTCGAAAAGCATAGTGTTGAGATGTCCATTAAGAATGACAACATCTCGATCGCTATACAGTTTGAGGTTAAAGGCTGAAAGAAAAACGCACATAATCTACACAACTACCACAAACAAGTGACTCTTTTTTTGTTGAAACATAAAACTGACAATGTCATGCATCTGCTGTGTTTCAGGCACAACAAACGCCAGAAGGGGCAGGAGCAGGCTGTCCTTCAACAGGGGGTCGCACCCCCTAGCGCCAGCGCAGTGGACCTAGCGCCTCAACCGCAGCCGCGCCCGCTGCTACAGGAGGGCATGACATACGGACACCAGCCGCATGTCTTTTCCATGCCCCCCAAACACCGCGAGTCAGGCAAAGCAGCAGAAACGCCCTGGGGCCACGGCGCAGACTGCAGTCCTGGACCACTCGGCCACCCCTTCGCCACATCCCACTTCATCTCCTTCCACCTCTTCAGCTGCTCCCAGTTTTTACAATATCCAATTTATTATTTTAAGGCTTTGCCTCACAACTGCAACTTGCCCATATTGACTCAGGAGAGACGAAGGCAAGCACTCCCGTCCTCCGAAACATTTTTTTTTTTATGGTGGTGCATTGTTTCTTTTTTCCGTTTTGTGTTCTAATGTACCCCAGCAAACCTATATAGCATTTCATTCAGCACAAGTTCGACTTTCCTCTGGTCAAAGCCCCTACGTGTAAAGCTGATTGCATTACTGAACCACAAGTGCAATGTAATCACTAAAATGCATATATTATAATCTGTTTTGTTCCAGTTTAACCTGTTTTGTTTGCTATGTTGAAAGCTGTATTGTTGAATTTGTCTTTCAATGTAATTAAATATTTCTAGTATGTTATTCATATATTGCACTACCTGCTCCTCCTTTTTAAAAAGTATCAGTATCTGTGGACATCACTCATAAACACGTTGGGTTTACCACGATGTCCTTGGATGTTCGGCTGATGTAATCAAGACAGCCAGACAAGTGGGGGTGAAACACTGAACACTGAAACAAAAGATCATCTTGCTGGTTGCATGAGATATGCCTTTAATTTCTATTCATTCAATGTAACAAAATAATTTATTGTATTAAATATATATGTAACAGAATAATTTATTGTTTTAAATATATATGTATATAATAATTTGTATGCATTCAATGTAACAGAATAATTTCCTCTAATACATATATATGTAATTGTTTGGTGTGGATTTAAACACTGAAATGCATATATTCTAATCAGTTTTGTTCCAGATGTACCTGTTTTGTTTACTATGTTGAAAACTATATTGTATTTCAATGCAATTAAATATTTCTAGTTTACAACAAGTATGGTATTCATATTTCATACTACCTGCTCCACTGTTTAAAAAGTATCGGTATCTCTGGACATCACTTTTCTCATAAACACCTGCACTGAACATTGAAATAAAAGTTGTATACCTATTGCACGAGATATGCCTTTAATTTCCATTCATGCAATGTAACAGAACAATGTCCTGTAGTAAATTGTATGTAATTGCCTGGTGTGGATTTAATGCATTTTTCATCTGTGGTTGTATCTTTTTTTTTTTTTGTACACATGTTAAGATTTATCAATAAAATACATTCTTATTTTTAAGTACATTGTATTGCTTCATTTCATTTTAAAATGCCTGTAAAAGAAAGGAATTAGCAATACATAGTATTTGATTAAAAAAAAAAATCTTATCCAGGGGTTTTCCTTACTGTTGACATCATTAATATATCATTATTATTATTATTATTATTATTAGTAGTAGTAGTAGTAGTCCTATTTAAGGGACAGTTTGTGTACTGCACCGACCGCCCAAAGGCGGCCGGAGAAAAAATTCAATTTAGCACCCCTAAAATAGGGGTGCCAACAAGAACCAGGCCTTAACTAATTAAATGAAAAGACCAGAAAAAAGGACTGTAAATTAAATGTTGAAAACCAAAGGGGAGGTGGTACAGAGCACGCCCCCTAGAGCCCACTGGTCGACAAAGGTGGTCATGTCGCCAGCGGACTCCGCGTGGGCGTGCTCTAACTTAACCCGGGATCGGACGAGGGCCCTGAACATGGCCCCGCAATCAAAGAGACCCTCCCCGATCATCTTACACTTCCTGGTCTTGTAGATGGCGAGTCTAGCAAGAGCCAGGAGCAGATTCACGAGGAAGTCTCTCTTCTAGCTGGAGCCACGAACAGGGTGCCCGAAAATGAGGAGGGTGGGTGAAAAGTGCAGCCAGAACTGCAGCAAGAGGTTTTTCAATAAAAGAAAAAACGGCTGTAGCCTGGCGCACGAAAAATAAATGCGACTTACCGACTCGGACTGAACGCAGAAAGGGCATGCGGCGTCCGAGTCGGTAAAGTGACGCAGGATCTCTCCTGACGCGAGCGCTCCGTGCAGGACCCTCCACCCCAAGTCCCCAGCTCCCCTGGAGACCAGCGGGGAGTACAGGGCCTCCCACTGGGGACCGACGCCCTCCGGTGGTCGGAGGGTCTCCCGCCAAGCGGTGTCTCGGCGGGAGACGAGGGCGAGGAAGTGGAGGGTGTGGAGCGTCATCGTGTACAGGGTCCTCCTTGACGCGGAACGGAGGGGGGTTGAGGAGAACCGTGAGATCCTGCTCAGGTTGTTCTCGAGGGGAGGCCGAGGGGGGGCTCGGGCCTTGGGTTCGATCAGCAGGACCGGAGAGCCGGGGGTAAGGGGGGGGGGGTGGAAGATGGCTCCCCGGTGGCAGGAGGCAGAGGAAGGGCTCGATGCACAGCGCGTACAGTTTTCCGGAAAGAGGGCAGCCCTGACGCACTCCTCTCCCGAATGCGAGGGGCGCGGTCAGGGACCAGTTGACCTTCACGAGGCACTCGGCAGAGGCGTACAGCATCCGGAACAGTCCGACGAAACGCGGCCCGAATCCAAACGCTCGCAGGGTTCCGAAGAGATACTCGTGATCCACCCGGTCGAACGTCTTCTCCTGATCCAGCGACAGGAAGGCAATCGACAGGTGCAGCAGGTCCCAAACCAGAAAGATGTTATCGAAAATCGTCCGGTTCGGGACCGTGTAGGACTGGTCGGGGTGGATCATGTCTGCCAGCACGGACTTGAGCCTCAGGGAGGCGGCCTTGGCCACGATTTTATAGTCCGTGCACAGCAGCGAGACCGGGCGCCAGTTCTTTAGGCAGTGGAGATCCCCCTTCTTGGGCAGGAGCGTGATGACCGCCCGTCTCATCGAAAGGGGTATCTCCCCGGTCTCGTAGGCTTCCGCCAGGACCCGCGCAAAGGCGGGCCCCAGCAAGTCCCAAAACTTTTTGAAGAACTCCACGGTCAGCCCGTCTATGCCCGGAGATTTGTTATACGGCATCTGACTGAGGATGTCGGAGAGCTCGGCCAGGGTCAGCTGGCCCTCGCCGACCGTGGGAAGCCCGTCCCACAGAACCCTGCACGCGTCGGAGTCAACGGGATCCGGAGAGAAGGGATTCGTCATCTGCCAGGAGGCAGGTGATGTTCTTGCGGTCTCCCTTCTTTTTCTCCAATGCGTAGAAGAAGTGTGTGCTGCGGTCCATCTCCCGGAGGAACTGGACCCGCGAGCGCACAAACGCCCCCCGGGACCGCTGGAGCTGCAGGTCCCGCAGGGTGCACTTCTTCTCCTCGTACGCGCTCTGCTCGAGTTGGTCCCCGCGAGCCAGGCGGCTCTCCAGATCGAGCAGCTCCCTTTCCAGCCGCTCAATCCGCGAGTCCCTCCGCCTGCTCGCCCCCCTCGTGTACTCCTGACAGAGGATCTTGCGGGGTGGAGTGGGTTTCCTGCAGGAAGCACCCAGAGTAACCCCCCTTTTTCAGAAAGGAGATTACCTGGGCCTTGCGGAAATGGTCCTTGCATCCTCCTCTGTCAGGTTTAGTCGGTGACACTCACGGAAGATCTTGAGATCTCCCGAAGTTCACCAACTGGTCGTGTAACTTTCGGGCACGAATGTGCACGCTCGTGCCCGAAGTCTTGCTGGCGTGGCTGTCCCTGAGGAAGGAT